>NC_142796.1:86145947-86291054 GCF_049724085.1 Artemia sp. Qi Xiang Cuo | reverse complement strand
GGGGGCAATTGCCCCTTATATCTCCAGTTAAACCTATAATAAACTAATTAAAATCTTAATAATTATAATTTGAAATTACTGGTAAAAAATAATATTATAATATGCACACATAATTAATATTTACAAATTTTTTGTGAAATAGCTACTTATATAACAGTTTTCACCAATACTAACCTAAGCTCCTGCTGAAAATATGTTCGAACAATGAACTTTGAATTTTTTAATATTATAACTGACAAAAAAAGCTATTTTTTAAAAAAAATTGGTCAAGTACTCCTGATATATCAATTGTCACCACTAATATCCTAAGATTCTGCTGAAGATAGCTTAGAATCTTGAACTTTGTATTTTTTAAAAATATAAATGCCACAAAAAGGTCTTTTTCCAATAATAGGGGTCGCTTTATCATTCTATCTAAATTTTCACCACTACTAACCTAAGCTCCTGCTGAATCTAGCTTCAAATATCGTACTTTCTAAAAGTAAAATACCACTTTTACCAATATCCATAAAACCCTATTTTTTATATGAAAGGGGCTGTCCCCTCCGCACCACCGCGCTTTTTATGAAAAAGTTTGTCTGTCACGCGACTCTTTTTTTTAAAACAATAAAAAACTTTAGCGTAAAGAGCGCGGCATTGAGGAGGGGACAGCCCCTTTCATATACTGAATAATTTCTGTTCGTTTTAAGTTTTACCGTCGTTCCTTGCTTTAATTTAAAAAAAAAACTTGTTTTTTTTATTTAATATAATTAAGAAGTGACATCAAAATTATTGTTTTAAGTGATGGTAGAAATTATAAACATCACGTAGATACGAGCATTAGCTTTCGAATGATCCATTAAACGTCAATCTAAAAGTGCTGGTAGTCCACTAGCCCCAGCTTTTCCACTTGAGACATTGCACCAAAAGTGCCGTTTTTAGTGCCGTTTTGAAGTTGTTGATGGTTGAATTTATAGGAAGAACGTAGATATGAGTAATATATTTTATACGAGCTACTAAAAATCTGTATAGATACCTGCGATAGCAATACGCCCAAAAATAATACGTCCGATACCGATACACTGTGCAGCCCTTTCTCCAGGGGACTTGGAGGGTCATAATATCACCAACACCAAATATATTTGACTCTAGCATTGTCTCTTGTAAGCGTCAAATCTATTAAGTATCTGATGTAAGCACCCCATTCTTTAATTACCCGTGATGCATTCTTAACCATCGCAATACCTTTACGCTTATGCCTCTTCGCAAAAAATTTGCAAATCTCGTAAACTAAAGAAGTAATTACATCAGTGTTGGTAGCTCCTTCATTAATCTCAAACAATGTAAATGAACCACTAAGTTTTTTCCTCTAATAATATACTTGCAAAAAAAAACTATTCGCTTTGAATTAAATTATCTTACTAATATTAATTTTAAATAAAAAAAAAAAGAAACACCGTTTTTTAAAATAATTTTTTAAAATAAAAAAAAAAACTTTTAATTAAACACAATAAACGAAAAGCAAAGTTTAAAAAAAAAAAAAAAACCAAAAACAAAAATTCAATATTAATTAAACCGTATTTAACCTAAAAAAAAAAAAAAACTTTTTAAAAATTAAAAATAAAAAAAATTCAGAAAAAATTTTAATTAGTCGGCCCAGTATTAAATTACTCTGGTAGACCCAATTCGTTTAAAACCTACACACATCTCTAGGTTCGAATGTAGGTTTTCAACGAATTGTACGGTTACTACTGTACTACCAAGCAGAATTACAATTTTTAAAATATCAAACAGTTCGTGCTAACGAACTGTAAGTAAGGAGCGACCCGGCTCAATGGTAACCGAAACTCTAGAAAACGGGTTTTTGATACCAATAGATATATCAAAAGAATCATATTTCAATGCTGATTTCAAATATATAATTTTCATAAATTTTAGTCCTACCCATCAAAAGTTAAGCGCCTGAGAAAATTTGGCTGATTTTCAAAAAAAGGGGGAAAGACCCCCTAAAAGTTATAGAATGTTCATGAAAATCACACCATCAAATTCAGTGTATCAGAGAACCCTACTGTAGAGGTTTCAAGTTCCTATCTACAAAAATGTGGAATTTTCCATTTTTTACCAGAAGAAAGATCACGGATGCGTGTGTATTTGTTTGTTTGTTTGTTGTTTTTTTTTCCCCAGGGATGATCGTATCGACCCAGTGGTCCTTGAATATCGTGGGAGGACTCATTGGAACGGAAATTAAAAGTTCTAGTGCTCTTTTTAAGTGACCCAAAAAATGGAGGGCAACTAGGCCCCCTCCGACGCTCATTTTTTTACCAAAGTCACCCGATCAAAATTTTGAGATAGCCATTTTGTTCAGCATGGTCGAAAATATGATAAATATGTCTTTTAGGATGACTTAATCTCCCGAAGTTCCCAGAGGGAGGGCTAAAAGTTATGAACTTTACCCAATGTTAACATATAGTATTGGTTATTGGGAAGTATACAGAAGTTTTCGGGAGGTTTTTTTTCTGATCGTGGGCGGGAAGGGGGGGTCGGTGGTTATGTTGGAGGATCTGTTCATGAAGGAAGTTTTCATGGGGGAAGGCAAATTGCCATGAAGGGGGCGCCGGACCTGCCAGCATTATTTATTGGTTATTGGGAAGTATACAACCATTTTCAGGAAGGATTTTTTCTGGAGGGGGGGGGGGGCAATAGGTGGGGGTTAATCTGGAGAATATTTACATTGAGGATGTTTCTTTGGGGTAAGGGACCTTTAAATGAAGGGGGCGCCGGATTTACAAGCATTATTTAAAAAACGATCAGAAATTAAATAAAAAAAAACAAGTTTTTTCAACTGAAATGTAAGAAGGAATATTAGAACTTAAAACGAACAGAAATTATAACGTATGTGAGGGGGTTCTCCCCCAAGTCAATACCTCTCTTTACGCTACAGTTTTTTTAGTGCTTTCAAAGAGCTATCTATTCTAATTAAACGGCCTTTGTGATTCAGGGGTTTGTTAATCAAATTTTTCTTTAACTTTTAACTTAAAGAGGGTTTTTTTGACTATGGGGAGAACCCCCTCATATACGTAATAACATATATGTAATAAAAAAAACAATAAATAAAACAAGCGATACGGCTTAATAGTAATCGAAACTTTTAAAAGCGGAATTTTGATGTCAATAAATGTATCAAAAGAATGTGTTTATAATGCTGATTCTAAATATATAAATTTTATTAAGTTTAGTATTATTCATCAAAGGCTACGAGCCTGAGAAAATTTACTTTATTTTTTAAAGAGGGGAAACATCCCCTACAAGTGAAAGAATTTTAATGAAAATCACACCGTCAGATTCAGCGTATCAGAAAACCCTATTACATAGGTTTCAAGCTCATATCTGCAAAAATCTGCAACTTTGTATTTTTTGCCAGAAGAAAAATATACGAATATAGAAGTTAGTTACGTAAGTTAATTTGTAAAGACATCCATTTAGCAAAAGAAAAGTAAAATTTTTATGAAAATAAAAGCTGCATTAACTAAAAAACGATCAGAAATTAAATAAAAAAAACAAGTTTTTTAAACTGAAAGTAAGGAGCGACATTAAAACTTAAAACGAACAGAAATTATTCCTTATATGAAAGGGGCTGTCCCCTCCTCACCACATCGCTCTTTACGCTAAAGTTTTTTATTTTTTTAACAAGTAGAGTTGTGAGAAAGAGTAAAACTTTATCATGAAGAGCAAGGCGTTGAGGAGGGTACAGCCCCTTTCATATATGGAATAATTTCTGTTCGTTTTAAGTTTTAATGTCGCTCCTTACTTTCAGTTTAAAAAACTTGTTTTTTTTTATTTAATTTCTGATCGTTTTTTAGTTAATGCAGCTTTTGTTTTGGCTCGCCGTCATTGAATAAGTAAACAAAATTTGCATAAAAATTTTACTTTTCTTTTGCTAAATGGCTGTCTCTAAATTTGGTTCTGACGTAATTTACAAATTAACTTACGTAACGAACTTCTATAGTGGTATATTTTTCTTCTGACAAAAAATACAAAGTTGCAGATTTTTGCAGATATGAGCTTGAAACCGATGTTATAGGGTTTACTGATACGCTGAATTTGGCGGTGTGATTTTCATTAATATTCTTTCTTTTAAGGTACGTCTCTCCCCTCTTTAAAAAATCCGGTAAATTTTCTCAGGCTCGTAGCCTTTGATGAGTAATACTAAACTTAACAAAATTTGTATATTTAGAATCAGCATTATAAACCCATTCTTTTGATACATTTATTGACATCAAAGTTCCGTTTTTAAAAGTTTTGCTTACTATTGAGCCGTATCGCTTGTTTTTTTTTTTTTATTGTTTTTTTTTTATTACGTATATGTTTTTACGTATATGATGGGGTTATACCCTTAGTCAATACCACGCTCTTTACGTTAAAAGTTAAAAATTTTTTGAATTCACACACCCCTGAATAACAAAGGCCTTTTAATTAGAATAGATAGCTTTTTTGAAAGCACTAAAAAAAACTGTAGCGTAAAGAGCGAGGTATTGACTTGGGGGAGAAACCCCTCATATACGTAATAATTTCTGTTCATTTTGTTCTAATGTTGCTTCTTACTTTCAGTTGAAAAAACTTGTTTTTTTTATTTAATTTCTGATCGTTTTTTAAATAATGCTTGGAAATCCGGCGCCCCCTTCATAGAAATGTCCCTTACCCCAAATAAACATCCTCCACGGAAAGATTATCCCGAGTACCCCCCTTCTCAAGCCCCCCTCCCCACGCCCAAAAAAAATTCGTACAGAAAATGTCTGTATACATCCCAAAAAACAATACAAAATGCAAGCAAAGGGCAAATTTCATAACTTGCAGCCCTTCCCCGGGGACCGGTGAGGGATTAAGTCATCGTAAAAGACATATTTATTAGATTTTCGACTATGCCAAACAAAATGGCTATCTCAAAATTTTAATTGGGTGACTTTGAGAAAAAGAATGGGCGTGGGAGGGGGCCTAGTTGCCCTCCATTTTTTTGGTCAATTAAAAAGGGCACTAGAACTTTTAATTTCCGTTCAAATGAGCCCTCTTAAGATATTCTAGGACCACTGGGTGAATACGATTATCCCTGGGGAAAAAAAAACAAAAAAAAAACAAACAAATAAAAGAACACGCACCCGTGATCTTTCTTCTGGCAAAAAATGCAAAATTCCACATTTTGTAGATAGGAGCTTGAAACCTCTACAGTAGGGTTCACTGATACGCTAAATATGATGGTGTGAATTTCATTAAGGTTGTATAACTTTTAGGGGGTCTTTCCCCCTTTTTTCGAAAATCAGCCAAATTTTCTCAGGCGCATAACTTTTGATGCGTAAGATTAAACTTGATGAAACTTATATATTTGAAATCAAAATTAAAATCTGATTCTTTCGATGTATCTATTGGTACCAAAATTCCGGTTTTTAGAGTTTCGGTTACCATTGAGCCGGGTCGCTCCTTACTTACAGTTCGTTACCACGAACTGTTTGATTTTATTTTTGCATTTGATTCAGTATGAATGACTATTATCATGTTGCCACTGCCTAAAGGCTTTATCTGACATTTTCACACGTCTGAGGTAATTTTAAAAAAACTGTTTGTTAAGCTGGTTTCAAAGAGATAAACAGCAGGATAATGTAGATCAGGAGGACTGATGTACTATTGAACATACATTGTTGTGCTAATCCTCCCTTTGAATGTATCTCAGCAAACCTGACAATTATTTCAAGAAATTAAAATTGTCAGGTTGGGCCTTTAGGCACAACAGTGACAATTTATCCTTTATTTACAGGAAAATTTGCACTTTCCTTTATTTTTTATAATTTCAAATGTAATTTATGTGTACACATAAATATATTTTTTAGTTTTTTTTTCAGTTCGTGTAATTTTTTCAAATTTTTAAATTTTTCTGTTAAAATAAGCTGTTAAACACCTTTAAAAAGCTAGGCATGAAATTTTACCCGTATTTTGCTGCTAAATCAGGAAAGAGGAAAACAGTCGAGATGGGAATGCTTGAAGGATTGTCGAATAAATCTTCAAAATGACGCCTCTAGAAATTTTTTCCTGGAGTGCAACTGATATATCGATGTTACAATTTAAACTTAATGATATGTCTGCTGAATTGTCGGAATCTACGTGTATGAACATTTTTTGAAATTAATATATATTTCAAAATCAACTTTTTGTGTCCTACCACACTAGGGATAAATGTAAATTTTTCCAACTGTTAAGGCTTTATCAGCACAATAAGTTATATTTGTAGTCGGTTACTACAAAGGAGTAATTCCCCACCCCTCAGAGATCGATCAGCGGACCCATGGGGAGGGAGCGAAAACGTTGCGCTCGTAAATGTGTTTGACTGTCTTGAATATCAATGTCCTCCCTTCAATTTCTAGAATTTGAAAGTAAATAATGTCTGGTTCCTGATATGACAGTAAAACTGGAAATATTGTATAGAAAGCTCTCAAATACAGCATGCATCAATATTTCTCTGTATCGCCGCCTTATCAGTTTTTCTTTGTTATCGGTCATTCTCTTTTCTCTTTTTTTGCGTTTATAGTTATGTTTTTATTTGTGTGTGTGGATGTTTTACTTTACTTGATATGCTATTGTATAACGTGGGTGCAAAACAAAACAATTAAAATAATTTCTTGTGTGGGCCTTTAGTGTAAATAAAAATTATATTTTATTGTAAATAAATATTATATTTTACAAAATATAGTAAATATTATATTTTGCGTCCTCTTTTTTCAGGCCGAAATATGCCATAGCATGCATAAAGAAAAAGATGTTCAATCAAAATCCCCACGTTGCTCTTCTATCACTTCAGGTAATTTCCATTTGTTTTCATACAATACATTGTATGCATTACAAAAGCCAACTATCATTGATTATTTATTTATAATGATTATAATATAACTATAAAATCAATTATTATAAATAACAAATGTATTTTATGTATTGTATTTGTTCAACTTGAACTTGAACAAATAGTTATAATTAGCAATTATTTTTTTATGATTAATTTCATAATAATCTTATTTTATAATGATTTTTTTAACTAATTATAGTTATTAATTTTAATTTTAAAATGATTTATTTTATCATTATAGGTAATATTAAATCTTATTAATAGTGATAGATATTTGTTAATTGTTTAGAATTTCTGAAACTCCAAATAATAAAAGAGTTTGGCCATTTCTGTGTACTATAAGTGCAGAAATAACTAAAATGTTGATATCTTTTGCTTATTATCAAACGGTTCGTGATAACGAACTGTAAGTAAGGAGCGACCCGGCTCAATTGTAACCGAAACTCTAAAAATACATCAAAAGAATCAGATTTTTATGTTAATTTCAAATATATAAGTTTCATCAAGTTTAGTCTTACCCATCAAAAGTTGCGCGCCTGAGAAAATTCGCCTTATTTTCGAAAAAAGGAGGAAACACCCCCTAAAAGTTATAGAACCTTGATAAAAAGCACACCATCAGGTTCAGCGTATCAGAGAACTTACATTAGAGGTTTCAAGCTCCCTGTCTGCAAAAATATGGAATTTTGTATTTTTTTTCCCAGAAGAAAGGTTCAAGGATGCGCGTTTATTTGTTGTTTTTTTTTTTGTGTTTTTTTTCCCCAGGGGTGATCGTATCGACCCAGTGGTCCTAGAATATCGCGGGAGGGCTCATTCGAACGGAAATTACAAGTTCTAGTGCCCTTTTTAAGTGACCAAAAAATGGAGCGCAACTAGGCCCCCTTCCCACGCTCATTTTTTCCCAAAGTCACTCGATAAAAATTTTGAGATAGCCATTTTGTCCAGCAATGTCGAAAAATATAATAACTGTGTCTTTGAAGATGATTAATTCCCCACTGTTCCCGGGGGAAGGGCTGCAAGTTATGAACTTTGCCCAATGTCTAAATACAGTATTGGTTTTTGGGAAGTATATTTCTCTGGTAGTGAGGGGAGGGGTTGGTCGGGGGTTACGTGGGAGGATCTTTGTATGGAGGAAGTTTTCATGGGGGAAGGGACATTGCTATGAAGGGGGCACCGGATTTTCCAACATTATTTAAAAAACGATCAGAAATTAAATTAAAAAAAACAAGGTTTTCAACTGAAAGTAAGGAGCAACATCAAAGCTTAAAACGAACAGAAATTATTACGTATATGATTCGGTTTGCCCCCTATTCAATACTTTGCTGTTTACGCTAAAGTTTTTTTTTAGTACTTTCATAAGAACTATTTATTCTAATTAACGGGCTTTGTGATTAAGGGTCATTCTTAAAGAATTGGAGCAAAATTTGAGCTTTAGCGTAAAGAGCGAGGTATTGACTAGGGGGCGAACCCCTTAATATACCTAATAAAAATATACGAATATAGAAGTTCGTTATGTAATTTCAATTCAATTTATAACTGGGATTTATTTTACTATATACATAAAAAACAAACAAACAAAATACCCCCAGAAGCAAGCTTGTGCGGGGGTAATCCCTTCTAGACACATAAAAAATCATAATAACAAAATAAGATCCAAAATAATAACTCTTTTCAATTAATATGAATACAAATACAAGTTCTGCCCTCCAACTCAAAAACTAATACTAACATACTATACGTAGCCCCTTGACAATAATCACGTACCCCCCCCCTTTTTAGCCAATTCATTAAAAATAATAAATTACTAAACAATACGATCTCAATAAACTACGGAACAGCAGCAGGTCATCCACACATTTAAGTTCCACTGGTAAACTATTCCAAGCACTCGGACCGGCATGACGGATAGAAAAAAATGATCTTGTCGCTTGCGGAATCGGTCTTCGAAATTCTTCCAAATTTCTAGTTCCATGCTCATGAACATCACCCCCACTCACAAAAAGTCACTTAAAACAAACAGGAACACTACCATAAAGATACTTAAACATGAACTGTGTTTTATAAAATTTAAAAAGACCCGATACCGGTAGAATCTTCAGCGTCATAAACTCATTACGAACAGATGATCCTCTATTATCCTTACCAATCAAAAGCCTTATTGCCGAATTTTGTAGTACACGCAGGGGCAGAAGATGCGTTCCAAAAGTAGACGACCATACTGAAGAACAATATAATAGATATGGATGTACAATTGAAAAATACAATAATCTTAATATACTAGTTGGGAGAAAATTTTTCAGTTTACGCATAATTCCAACATTACGTGCAAGTTTCATAGACACCCAATCAATATGATCTACAAAACTTAAAGTTTCATCAATAATAATCCCCAAATATCTAACACTCCTCTTTCGTGGAATCATTGATGTACCATTACTTAAATTATTCACCCATGGGTAATAACTTGGAGATCTGCTATATATCAATAAACTAGACTTATTACAATTAAGTTTTAACCTATTACTTCTCATCCACCTTTCTATATTCTTAAAACCTTCTCGTAATTGCGACATCAATTCATTCTCAGTCCTACCACATACGGTTAATTTCGTGTCGTCAGCAAACATAACTAGGGCTTTACTAGGTTTAAGTTCCTCTAGAGGAGGTTTAATAATAGTATACAACCCATCAACTGCACTTGACAAATCATTTATATAAATAGAAAACAAAAGTGGGCCTAGGGGTGATCCCTGGGGAACTCCACAATTTATAAATCTACTGTCAGAACGTGCATCATTAACCTCCACAAACATTGACCTTGAATTTAAGAATGATTCTAACAACTTCAAAGCATTTCCCCTAATACCACAATTTTCTAACTTCATTAACAAAATATCATAAGATACAGTGTCGAACGCTTTCGCAATATCCAGAAAAATTGATGCAACTTTAAGGTTATTGTCTAATGCATCATTAACATATGTAGTCAAAAACAACATTGCATGCTCACTAGAATAACCTTTTCTGAAACCAAATTGATTTTGATAAAAAAACAAATTCTTTTCAAGATACTTTTCTAGCCTTATATATACTAGCTTCTCGAAAATTCTAGCAATAACTGGTAGCAGCGAAATGGGACGGTAATTACTTATATCATTTTTATCACCCCCCTTAAATATTGGAACAATCTTCGCTCGTTTCAAACACTTTGGAAACACACCACTTTTAAAACAACCATTTATTAGTGAAACCAGTTGTTTAATAACACATTGTAGAACAAACTTTAGCACTCTTATAGATATTAGATCAACACCTGAAGCTTTATTTTTCATAGCCATTATTACATCTGTTATTTCACTTTCCGTTACCTTAGTCATTAAAATAGAAGTATCACAACTGGGAGGAAGATATTGATCAAAAGTACCATCACTCCTATCATAATATATAGATCCGGCAACATTATTACCTACACTAGAAAAATAATCACACATCTGATTGGAAAGTTGAACTGGAGTTTGATCTGACTGAAGATTTGGCAACGTAACTCTTCTCTTGCCAATAAGAGGCCTGAGGAGACTCCACGTCTTTGCCGGGTTACCCTCACTCTTCTTAAATTCTTTAGCTAAATACTCAATTCTAGCCTTCCTCAATAATTTATTTAAAGCAACATTATACTTACGATAAATTTGCTGGTTTAGTACGCTTGCCTCAATTATACTCTTTTTATATAATTCATGGCGCCTTTTCATAGATCTAAGAAGACTACTGGTAATCCACGGTTTTCTTGCAGAATCATATTTACTCTTGTTTTTTTTTTACGCATCCGGCAATTTTCTCTTAGACTACTACACAATTGATCATACCACTTACAAAATTTAAGATCCGGATCACTTATTGCATTCAAAAACTCCCAGTTAGTTCGTAAGTTACGTATATTTATTACTAAGAAAAACGTTCGTAAATAAAATTAAACAACTATCGAGAAAGCCATTTAACCAAAAAAAAGTAAAATTAATATTCAAATTTTGTTTTAATTATTCATGTACGGGGAGCCAAAATCAAAACCTGCATTAATTCAAAAACGTTCAGAAATTAAATAAAAAAGCAAGTTTTCTTAACTGTTAACCAATTACCATTAATGGTAACCAATTATTTACTTTTACTTCATCCTAAAATGGCTCATAACTATTAACCACTTTTATGTCTATGAACAAAAAAAGTTTTTTAACTGAAAGTAAGGAGCGACATTAAAACTTAAAACGAAGAGAAATTATTCCGAATATGAAAGGGGCTGTCCCCTCCTAAATGCCTCACTCTTTACGCTAAAGTTTTTTATTGTTTTAAAAAATAGAGTTATGAGAAAGAGTCACACTTTGGCGTAAAGAACGAGGCATTGAGGGGGGGGACAGTCCCTTTCACAGAGGGAATAATTTCTGTTCGTTTTAAGTTTCAATGTCGCTCCTTACTTTCAGTTAAGAAAACTTGTTTCTTTATTTAATTTCTGAACGTTTTTGAATTAATGCAAGTTTTGATTTTGGTTCACCGTACATGAATAATTCAAATGAAATTTGCATATTAATTTTACTTTTTTTGGTTAAATGGCTTTCTCGATAGTTATTTAATTTTATTTACGAAAGTTTTTCTTAGTAATAAATATACGTAACTTACGAACTAACTTACATAAGGAACTTCTATATTCGTATATTTTTATTAGTTATATTAAGGGGTTCGCCCCCTAGTCAATACCTCGCTCTTTACGCTAAAGTTCAAATTATGTTCCAATTCTTTAAAAATGACCCCTTAATCACAAAGGCCGTTAATTAGAATAAAAAGCTCTTATGAAAGTAATAAAAAAAAACTTTAGCATAAAGAGCGAGGTATTGACTAGGGGGTAAACTGAATCATCTACGTAATAATTTCTGTTCGTTTTAAGCTTTGATGTTGCTCCTTACTTTCAGTTGAAAACCTCGTTTTTTTTATTTAATTTCTGATCGTTTTTTAAATAATGTTGGAAAATCCGGTGCCCCCTTCATAGCAATGTCCCTTCCCCCATGAAAACTTCCTCCATACAAAGATCCTCCCACGTAACCCCCGACCAACCCCTCCCCTCACTACCAGAGAAATATACTTACCAAAAAACAATACAGTATTTATACATTGGGCAAAGTTCATAACTTGCAGCCCTTCCCCCGGGAACTGTGGGGAATTAATCATCTTCAAAGACACAGTTATTATATTTTTCGACATTGCTGAACAAAATGGCTCTCTCAAAATTTTTATCGAGTGACTTTGGGAAAAAATGAGCGTGGGAAGGGCCTAGTTGCCCTCCATTTTTTTGGTCACTTAAAAAGGGCACTAGAACTTGTAATTTCCGTTCGAATGAGCCCTCCCGCGATATTCTAGGACCACTGGGTCGATACGATCACCCCTGGGAAAAAAAAACAAAAAAAAAAACAACAAATAAAACGCGCATCCTTGAACCTTTCTTCTGGCAAAAAAAATACAAAATTCCATGTTTTTGGAGACAGGGAGCTTGAAACCTCTAATGTAAATTCTCTGATACGCTGAATCTGATGGTGTGCTTTTCATCAAGGTTCTATGACTTTTAGGGGCTGTTTCCTCCTTTTTTCGAAAATAAGGCAAATTTTCTCAGGCAGGCAACTTTTGATGGGTAAGACTAAACTTGATGAAACTTATATATTTGAAATTAACATAAAAATCTGATTCTTTTGATGTATTTTTAGAGTTTTGGTTACAATTGAGCCGGGTCGCTCCTTACTTACAGTTCGTTACCACGAACCGTTTGATAATAAGCAAAAGATGTCAACATTTTAGTTATTTCTGCACTTATAGTACACAGAAATGACCAAACTCTTTTATTATTTGGAGTTTCAGAATATTCTAGGGAGAAGGCATTGCAACAGGTATAGTTGAACGCCTCGCGGTAGGTGAACTCCTCAAAAACGACTGGGAAGCTTTCCATTTCAGGAATCTTTCGTATTGGCGTTTCCTAAATCCTTTTATGAATACCAGCAACAACTCGTTACTCTTCGCTGTGCAAAGCTTCCTGAGGCCGGCACAGGAAAGGTGTTTTTTTAGTTTTTAGTCAGTACTAACCTCAAGGGTTACCAATATTCTAGGGAGAAGGTCTTGCAACAGGTATTGCCTTGCGGTAGGTGAACTCCTTAAAAACGACTGGGAAGCTTTCCATTTCAGGAATCTTTCGTATTGGCGTTTCCTAAATCCTTTTATGAATACCAGCAACAACTCGTTACTCGTCGCAGTGCAAAGCTTCCTGAGGACAGTACAGGACAATCTTCTGTGAGTTTTTTTTTTGCCAGTATTTACCTCAAGGCTTGTCACTCATCTGGGGAGAAGGCCTTGCAACAAGTAGATTTGAACGCCTTGCATCAGATGAAATCCTCAAAACGGTGTGTAAAGGTTTCCTTTTCAGGAATCTTTCGTATTGGCGTTTCATAAATTTTATTATGAATGCTAAAAACAAATCGTCACAGCACAAAACTTCCCGAGGCCGACACAGGAAAGGTTTTTTTGAGTTTTTAGTCAGTACTAACCTCAAGGGTTACCAATATTCTAGGGAGAAGGCCTTGCAACAGGTAGATTTGAACGCCTTGCGGTAAGTGAACTCCTCAAAAACGAGTGAGAAGGTTTCCTTTTCACGAATATTTTGTCTTGGCGTTGGCTAAACTTACCTAAATCGTGTTATGAATACCAGCAACAACTAAAAATAGCACAAAGCTGCCTGAACCTGACATAATACACAGCCAAGTATGTTTCTTGGCAATGTTTGTCTCACAGGTCGCTACTCCTCGAGGAGGAAGGCCTTGTGACAGGTAGATTTGAACCACATTCACCAGTCTTTCTTGGCACAACCATGTTCAATGTGTTGCCAAAAGGTCATAAAAGTGATATGAATGGACCCTAAGGAATATGAATAAGCCTAATGTAAAGTGGTTCTATTTATTCAAGGTTCTTGAAAGCTGTGTCAAAAATTGTGGCGTTGGCGTTCATGAAGAAATAGCCACCAAAACGTTCATGGAAGATATGAGAGACCTGGCTAAAAACAGTAAAGATGATCCAGTCAAGAATAAGGTTTTGGAACTAATCCAAGCATGGGCTTATGCCTTTCGTAATAGTTCCAGATACAGGTAAATTCAAAGATTGTTTTATGATTAAGAAAGGTATTATTTATTTTCTTTTTATGATGAGGACAAGACAAGAATTGGCACCTGACTTTCGTCTGGAATGTCGTATATTCACAGAACACACTTGTAAGCAAGACGATCGTTAGAGCCTCCTTATATTGAACTTTGTGTTTTTGATATGAAAGGGTGCATATATATATATATATATATATATATATATATATATATATATATATATATATATATATATATATATATATATATATATATATATGTATATATATATATATATATATGTATACACATATTTTAATAAATATGCTATCTCTTTAAACGAGCAATAATTGTGTATGTATTTATGTATTTTTTCTCGAAAACCGCTCCATATTCTTTCGGGAAAATTGGCATCCTGGGATCTGCTGGCCTAAAAAAACGGTCTATATGTTTGATGTTTGAGGAAATTGGAAATGTCAGATGTTTGAGGAAATTCGTTAAGAACCTCAATTTTGAAAAATAAAATGGAGCCGTTTTCGCGAAAAAATACATAAATTCATACACAATTATTGCTCGTTTAAAGAGATAGCATATTTATTAAAATATGTATATATATATATATATATATATATATATATATATATATATATATATATATATATATATATATATATATATATATATATATATATATATATATATATATATATATATATTTTAATAAATATGCTATCTCTTTAAACGAGCAATAATTGTGTATGTATTTAGGTATTTTTTCTCGAAAATCGCTCTATATTCTTTCGGGAAAACTTTCTTTCGGGGAGATTTTCTGGCCTCAAAAACGGTCTTTATTGGTCAGATGTTTGAGAAAATTCGTTAAGAACCTCAATTTTGAAAAAAATCATTTGAGTGACGTCATATATATGAATACATTCGAAAAGCATATATACGTTGTATTGGCCTCAGTAGTGGTTGTATCGTTTTTAGTGTCTATGATGCAGGCAAAATTACACAAGAAACATATGATTGACCAGAAAAACCGTATGATTGACCTCATATTTATGAGTACAATTCAAGAGAACAAATTACATCATTTCCGCCCACCCAGGAGTGAACGTATCGTTTTCATATCTATAACGCATGCAACATTACAAAACGAACATAGCTAAGCATAAAATGCCAAGTGTAACAAGTCTACTTTCAAAAGGTGTTTTAAGTAGTTTCATAATGCCTAGAGGACAAATGAAGAACCTAGACCATCAAAAGTGATAAGACGAATCCGAGCAGCTAAGATAAAGGGTATTAAAAAAATGTATTAAGTAATGATAAACGAAAATGAAGGACAAAAAAATATACAGTCAGAATACTTGCGTCAGCAACAATTACAACGAGTTAAAAACAAAAGTGAAGAACAAAGAAATATCCCATTCGAAGATAAGCAGCAGCAAGAATTAAAACAAGTCGGATGCGACAACAAGAAGTAGAACGAGTTGGAAATGAAAGTGAAGAACAAAGAAATATGCAGTTAAAAAGTATGCCACATCGAGAAAAAAGAAATATGTGGTTAGAAGATAAGCGGCAGCGAGGATTACAAGCGACAGCAAGAAAGCGAGTATCAGAACGTGTAAAAAGTGGAGTGAAGAACATGGAATTGTGCTGTTAAGCACAAGCGACAGTATAAATCAGAACGAGTCAAAATGAGAGTGGAAAAGAAAGAAATAATGCATTAGAAGAACAACGCCATCACAATCTTCGACACCAACAAAATGTGGTATGAAACCCATTACAAACCTAGAAAGATGCCATAAACTAGGGAACTGTTGATTAGAAGGTGTTGGGGCAATTGAACATTACATGTATTCCCTGGGGAGCCCTTTATTTTCCCGAGGAAAGAGCAGCAAACAAAGGTGACTCATTTGGAGATTGCTACTTACAACGAGAATCAATATATACAAGCCTTCCACGTGCCGAGTGACGGCTACAGAGTTATTTTCGAAATCAGCTACATAGTTATTTTTTTTTCTTAACTGATATATTGACATTTCTGGCCACTAAAGCGATCTAAAAAGGTCACAACCTTAAGGAAGAATTTTTATTTTTCCCAGGGTGGTTCTATCGAACCTATGGTGACGCCATGACATTAAGAAGAGGCTCACAGTGTCTGTGGTTAAAAGACAAGCAACAATAAGAATAAATATATACAAGCCAGCCAGAGAGCTGGCTTATTTTGAAATCATCTACATAGTTTCTTTTTTTAAACTGACACATTAACATTTCTGGCCACAAGAACGATCTAAATTGGACAAAACCTTAACGAAAAATTTGTATTTTTTTCTTTTTGTCTGTTTTTTTTTTCTGATCCCTATTAACACAGTCTTGGTTTTAGTTACAACTACATTTCCCCTTTTTATTTACTAGGTTCATTTACTTTTTATTTACCACGCTCTTCATTTATTTCCTTGAATCATTTATTTCCTTCATATATTTCCTTCATTTATTTCCTTCATTTATTTCCAGCCTGTGATTCAAGGCTGGTGGGGAGGGGAGGGGGTTTCTGACCTTTAGTAAAACCGTGCTATTCATTTTTTATCTAGTTCATGTAATGTAAAAGTCTATTCATCTATTTCATGAATTTTTTGCTAATATAATAATGGAATAATTAAGACGTGAAGTCTGCACTCAAGAAACGGGACCTGACAAAGGATATGGATTTAGCTCTCAATTATCTTCTATTTTATCTTTTTTTCCATCAAGTCTTTAAATTCATTTTTTATCAGTATTTTTAGTAACTATGGGACAGATAGATAATTCATTCAGTAGGCTACTATGAGTTACATTAAAAAATTAATTGTAAATATTGAACAGTACAAATAAATTATATAATTTAATTGTATCTATTTTAGTCCTTAGTAATTTTAACCTAGCCCTTTCTTTGATGTATTTTTTAATGAGGGGAGAATAACGAGGAGGGGTAGATGAACAAAAAAATGACAGATGAAAAAAAAATAATAGAAAGAACGGGGATTTTCAATCAACCAGATTTCCTTTAATTTAATTCTCCTTTCCAATTGCTTTTGCCTATATATATCAAATAAAAAAAAAAACTTTTTGAAACTATATTTTGGTTTTTTTAAAACAGGGGTATCGAACTCAGTCCCTCTGGCCCCTTTTTTGTTTTGTTTTCATTTGTTTTTGCATAAAAAAGAATATTATAGTTTATTATATTTCCAGCTTTTCTTTTTCAGGGCTGTACAAGACACATTGAATATAATGAAAGCTGAGGGCTTTACATTCGGGCCATTAAAAGAGAGCGATGCCATGTTTGCGGCAGACACAGCACCAGAATGGGTAGATGGAGAAAATTGTCATAGATGTCGAGCTCAATTTTCATTGACACAACGAAAAGTAAAATATATTTTTGCTGGTTTTTTGCTTACATTTATTTTTTAAATTTGGATCTCGCTAGTACCAAAAGCTGCATGACTCCATAAGGAGGTCTTTTCCAATAAAAATTGAAATTTTCAGTTTTCCTAATTTTCCCAAATTTTCAAAAAATTTCATAATTTTATCGACAGATGCGTCAAAGAGTGCATTTTAATGCTAGAACGTCAGAAGTCTCATTGAGCCTTCAGATGAATATAGAATGAATATTAAAAAATGTTCTTTTTAAAAAAGAATATTTTTATGGAAGGGAGGGGGAATAGAAATTGATATATAATCCGTCCTGATTTCCAGGAATAACTGGGGGAGGGGTAAATTATACTCCTCTTATTGCTACGATCTTTTTTTATGTTGCATACAATACTGCGTTCACGGGTCTACTGGCTCGGAGATTGAAAAGGCAAGACGGACATCATTATCCTCACCCGAAAATTCTTGGGGGTGGGGGGTAGATTCCACCACGAGTATTGTTTTTAGCGATTTTAAATGGTATTATTTCCCTTTTCCTGCTTCGAAATAACTTTTTAAAGCAGTTAAACATATGCATACAATGTATTTAAGCACATTCCAGGCTTTTTGGTTTAGTTTTGCTTATTAGCTTTAGTTTTAGATCTTAATAGCTTCATGATTTTGTTTTTATTCAATGGTATTTGGGAAACACAAGCGATACTGCATTTTTCTTGTTATTATCTTAAAAATTATGTCAAAAGACCACCAAAGACAAGAGAAAGGTAACGAGATAAGCCACCATGATTATTTAAAACCGATGGTCTCTAGCCTAAAATTGGCAAAAATTAATCTGATCTATGTAAAAATTAATCTTATGATGCTTGTGTTATGAAATTCCTTGTGGCGGGCAGGATTGAACCAGCGAACTCCTGACCAAGAGCTACGGCCTCATCCACTGCACCGTCACAAGGTACAAGCTGAACTGATTTTTCCAAGACGCTGTTCACATACTTTTGATAGAAGTGTAATGGCTGATGTGCACTATATTTCACTAATATAGCCCTGTATGTAAATATGTACCTTTTGGTAATAGCGGTTTCCAAATGTATTTAAAAAAATATTTTTAACAGGAGACAGCATGGCGTCATAGCTGCTGTTTATGTTTTTGCACTTTTATACTTGTTATTGTGTCACATTTTAGGTTTTTTGGTTTTGTTTTGCTGTATTTTTGGATGTTACTAGGTTTTTTTGTTTTTTTGTTTTAAATTATGACATACAACACATGGGTGATTCTACATTTTTCTTGTTATTATTTTAAAATTAAGTCAAAAGTCCAGAGAAGAGAAAAGTTACGAGATAAGCAACCATGATTATTCAAAACTGAAGGCTTCGGCCCAAAATTTAAGGGGGGAAAAATTCACAATGATTCAAAGTATAGGGACAAAAAAAAATCCATATTGGATGAAGAAGTGTAATTGAAGTGCACGGAAGAATTGGAATGGCTTATTTACACTACATTTGAGGTATTTAGCAATATGTGCAAATATGTAGCTTTTGTTAAAAGTGGTTGGCATATGTATTTTCAATATCTAGCTTTTAACAAGATTCGAGACGATTTAATACATGATTATTAAAGTTCCCAATTAACCACTTCAAAAATCAGATTCATTTTCACTGTCCTTTGTAGGTGACCCTACGTGTCTCCTATAAAAACAAATCATAATAATAAAGAAAAATTCAAAATAAACTAATTACTTGAATAATAATACAAAAAATTATCTATCAGTATAACTTTCTTTTGCATCAAAGAAAGTTATAATGATACCACTCTTCAACTTTATCTTTTCATTTTTCCCTTTTAACTATTCTTCGGCTACTATATAACTCCAAAAACAGACCAAAAACAAAATTATAAAAACTGGCAACGCTGTTTTACCCATTTCTACTTACACTGGAAGACACACAACATATCTCCTCAAACATAGCCTACATCTTTTCAATAAACTCTTCCACCAACAACTCCATCCACTCGTTCTTTCCACCTTTCAGTTTCACTTAAACGCGCTATCATTCTCCTGTAATCATAACCAAACCTTCTTAACTCAATTCCTTTTCTCTTCTTCCTTCTTTTCAATACATATTCACATACTTTCATCACAATCAATACCACAGCTCGTTCTCTCCTCTCATTTCCAAGAATTTCTACATTCAGTTTATTCAACCTTATCTTATCTTCCTTAGTATTCCAAATTACTCCACGATCTCTTAAGGCACTAAAACATTTATCAACAATTCCTTCATTATATTTACAATGGAAAAATTCATGCTTCAGGCCATATATCACTATTTCGTCGCAAAGCTTTCACTTTGGACCTTCATCTTGGGTAAAACGACTTACTCGATCTTGATACGGCAGTATCTCACGAATAAACAGAAACATAAATTCCTTTATAAACTGACTATACGGCACACTATGCATTTTCTCAAACGATAGCCTAAAATTCACAAATGGTTGTTATGTTTTCACGTGAAAAACCACTTCATCTTCTTCCGTTTTCTCTAAATATTCATCCACTATCTTTTTCCTTTCTGGATTTTTCACCTGATCACTCAGCAAGCCTTGGTTTTTCATTTCATGGTTTTTCATGGAGTTTCTCCGTTACATCCCTGATCTTTTTTTTGTCTTGCTAGTTCATCCTCCTTAGTATTTATGACTGGTAAGGTCCATCCTCTTATTATTTCACCGTCGATCCATTTACCACAGATCATCTCACAGACGTTTCTAATTCTCAGAGACTTACACACCTTTCGGAAGTTTATAACACCAAGACCCCCTCTTCTCGGAGCACATACAACATTTTCACATCTAGCTTTTCCAGCTTTCCCCTCCAAACAAAACGCCAAATGCTCCTTTCTACCTTTTTAGCATACTTTTCTTCAAGATTAAAAGCCGGTGCCAGATAAAATAGCGGTGGGAGAGCATACCAAGACCCCCTCTTCTCGGAGCGCATACAAATTTTTCACTTCTTGCTTTTCCAGCTTTCCCCTCCAAACAAAACGCCAAATGCTCCTTTCTACCTTTTTAGCATACTTTTCTTCAAGATTAAAAGCCGGTGCCAGATAAAATAGCGGTGGGAGAGCATACCAAGACCCCCTCTTCTCGGAGCGCATACAACATTTTCACATCTAGCTTTTCCAGCTTTCCCTCCAAACAAAACGCCAAATGCTCCTTTCTACCTTTTTAGCATACTTTTCTTCAAGATTAAAAGCCGGTGCCAGATAAAATAGCGGTGGGAGAGCATACCAAGACCCCCTCTTCTCGGAGAGCATACAAAATTTTCACATATAGCTATTCCAGCTTTCCCCTCCAAACAAAACGCCAAATGCTCCTTTCTACCTTTTTAGCATACTTTTCTTCAAGATTAAAAGCCGGTGCCAGATAAAATAGTGGTGGGAGAGCATACCAAGACCCCCTCTTCTCGGAGCGCATACAAAATTTTCACATCTTGCTTTTCCAGCTTTCCCCTCCAAACAAAACGCCAAATGCTCCTTTCTACCTTTTTATCATAATTTTCTTCAAGATTAAAAGCCGGTGCCAGATAAAATAGCGGTGGGAGAGCATACCAAGACCCCCTCTTCTCGGAGCGCATACAAAATTTTCACATCTAGCTTTTCCAGCTTTCCCTCCAAACAAAACGCCAAATGCTCCTTTCTACCTTTTTAGCATACTTTTCTTCAAGATTAAAAGCCGGTGCCAGATAAAATAGCGGTGGGAGAGCATACCAAGACCCCTCTTCTCGGAGCGCATACAAAATTTTCACATCTTGCTTTTCCAGCTTTCCCCTCCAAACAAAACGCCAAATGCTCCTTTCTACCTTTTTAGCATACTTTTCTTCAAGATTAAAAGCCGGTGCCAGATAAAATAGCGGTGGGAGAGCATACCAAGACCCCTCTTCTCGGAGCGCATACAAAATTTTCACATCTAGCTTTTCCAGCTTTCCCTCCAAACAAAACGCCAAATGCTCCTTTCTACCTTTTTAGCATACTTTTCTTCAAGATTAAAAGCCGGTGCCAGATAAAATAGCGGTGGGAGAGCATACCAAGACCCCCTCTTCTCGGAGCACATACAACATTTTCACATCTAGCTTTTCCAGCTTTCCCTCCAAACAAAACGCCAAATGCTCCTTTCTACCTTTTTAGCATACTTTTCTTCAAGATTAAAAGCCGGTGCCAGATAAAATAGCGGTGGGAGAGCATACCAAGACCCCCTCTTCTCGGAGCACATACAACATTTTCACATCTAGCTTTTCCAGCTTTCCCTCCAAACAAAACGCCAAATGCTCCTTTCTACCTTTTTAGCATACTTTTCTTCAAGATTAAAAGCCGGTGCCAGATAAAATAGCGGTGGGAGAGCATACCAAGACCCCCTCTTCTCGGAGCGCATACAAAATTTTCACATCTTGCTTTTCCAGCTTTCCCTCCAAACAAAACGCCAAATGCTCCTTTCTACCTTTTTAGCATACTTTTCTTCAAGATTAAAAGCCGGTGCCAGATAAAATAGCGGTGGGAGAGCATACCAAGACCCCCTCTTCTTGGAGCACATACAACATTTTCACATCTTGTTTTTCCAGCTTTCCCCTCCAAACAAAACGCCAAATGCTCCTTTCTACCTTTTTAGCATACTTTTCTTCAAGATTAAAAGCCGGTGCCAGATAAAATAGCGGTGGGAGAGCATACCAAGACCCCCTCTTCTAGGAGCGCATACAACATTTTCACATCTAGCTTTTCCAGCTTTCCCCTCCAAACAAAACGCCAAATGCTCCTTTCTACCTTTTTAGCATACTTTTCTTCAAGATTAAAAGCCGGTGCCAGATAAAATAGCGGTGGGAGAGCATACCAAGACCCCTCTTCTCGGAGCACATACAACATTTTCACATCTAGCTTTTCCAGCTTTCCCTCCAAACAAAACGCCAAATGCTCCTTTCTACCTTTTTAGCATACTTTTCTTCAAGATTAAAAGCCGGTGCCAGATAAAATAGCGGTGGGAGAGCATACCAAGACCCCCTCTTCTCGGAGCGCAGACAACATTTTCACATCTTGCTTTTCCAGCTTTCCCCTCCAAACAAAACGCCAAATGCTCCTTTCTACCTTTTTAGCATACTTTTCTTCAAGATTAAAAGCCGGTGCCAGATAAAATAGCGGTGGGAGAGCATACCAAGACCCCTCTTCTCGGAGCGCATACAACATTTTCACATCTAGCTTTTCCAGCTTTCCCTCCAAACAAAACGCCAAATGCTCCTTTCTACCTTTTTAGCATACTTTTCTTCAAGATTAAAAGCCGGTGCCAGATAAAATAGCGGTGGGAGAGCATACCAAGACCCCTCTTCTCGGAGCGCATACAACATTTTCACATCTAGCTTTTCCAGCTTTCCCCTCCAAACAAAACGCCAAATGCTCCTTTCTACCTTTTTAGCATACTTTTCTTCAAGATTAAAAGCCGGTGCCAGATAAAATAGCGGTGGGAGAGCATACCAAGACCCCCTCTTCTCGGAGCGCATACAAAATTTTCACATCTTGCTTTTCCAGCTTTCCCTCCAAACAAAACGCCAAATGCTCCTTTCTACCTTTTTAGCATACTTTTCTTCAAGATTAAAAGCCGGTGCCAGATAAAATAGCGGTGGGAGAGCATACCAAGACCCCCTCTTCTCGGAGCGCATACAACATTTTCACATCTAGCTTTTCCAGCTTTCCCTCCAAACAAAACGCCAAATGCTCCTTTCTACCTTTTTAGCATACTTTTCTTCAAGATTAAAAGCCGGTGCCAGATAAAATAGCGGTGGGAGAGCATACCAAGACCCCTCTTCTCGGAGCGCATACAACATTTTCACATCTAGCTTTTCCAGCTTTCCCCTCCAAACAAAACGCCAAATGCTCCTTTCTACCTTTTTAGCATACTTTTCTTCAAGATTAAAAGCCGGTGCCAGATAAAATAGCGGTGGGAGAGCATACCAAGACCCCCTCTTCTCGGAGCGCATACAACATTTTCACATCTAGCTTTTCCAGCTTTCCCTCCAAACAAAACGCCAAATGCTCCTTTCTACCTTTTTAGCATACTTTTCTTCAAGATTAAAAGCCGGTGCCAGATAAAATAGCGGTGGGAGAGCATACCAAGACCCCCTCTTCTCGGAGCGCATACCACAGTTTCACATCTCGCTTGTCCAGCTTTCCCCGCCAAACAAAACGCCAAATGCTCCTTTCTACCTTTTTAGCATACTTTTCTTCAAGATTAAAAGCCGGTGCCAGATAAAATAGCGGTGGGAGAGCATACCAAGACCCCCTCTTCTGGGAGCGCATACAACATTTTCACATCTTGCTTTTCCAGCTTTCCCCTCCAAACACAACGCCACATGCTCCTTTCTACCTTTTTAGCATACTTTTCTTCAAGATTAAAAGCCGGTGCCAGATAAAATAGCGATGGGAGAGCAAACCCAGACCCCCTCTTCTCGGAGCGCATACAAAATTTTCACATCTTGCTTTTCCAGCTTTCCCTCCAAACAAAACGCCAAATGCTCCTTTCTACCTTTTTAGCATACTTTTCTTCAAGATTAAAAGCCGGTGCCAGATAAAATAGCGGTGGGAGAGCATACCAAGACCCCCTCTTCTCGGAGCGCATACAACATTTTCACATCTAGCTTTTCCAGCTTTCCCTCCAAACAAAACGCCAAATGCTCCTTTCTACCTTTTTAGCATACTTTTCTTCAAGATTAAAAGCCGGTGCCAGATAAAATAGCGGTGGGAGAGCATACCAAGACCCCCTCTTCTCGGAGCGCATACAAAATTTTCACATCTAGCTTTTCCAGCTTTCCCTCCAAACAAAACGCCAAATGCTCCTTTCTACCTTTTTAGCATACTTTTCTTCAAGATTAAAAGCCGGTGCCAGATAAAATAGCGGTGGGAGAGCATACCAAGCCCCCCTCTTCTCGGAGCTCATACAAAATTTTCACATCTAGCTTTTCCAGCTTTCCCCTCCAAACAAAACGCCAACTGCTCCCTTCTACCTTTTTAGCATACTTTTCTACAAGATTAAAAGCCGGTGCCAGATAAAATAGAGGTGGGAGAGCATACCAAGACCCCCTCTTCTCGGAGCGCATACAACATTTTCACCTCTAGCTTTTCCAGCTTTCCCCTCCAAACAAAACGCCAAATGCTCCTTTCTACCTTTTTAGCATACTTTTCTTCAAGATTAAAAGCCGGTGCCAGATAAAATAGTGGTGGGAGAGCATACCAAGACCCCCTCTTCTCGGAGCGCATACAACATTTTCACATCTAGCTTTTCCAGCTTTCCCTCCAAACAAAACGCCAAATGCTCCTTTCTACCTTTTTAGCATACTTTTCTTCAAGATTAAAAGCCGGTGCCAGATAAAATAGCGGTGGGAGAGAATACCAAGACCCCCTCTTCTCGGAGCGCATACAACATTTTCACATCTAGCTTTTCCAGCTTTCCCCTCCAAACAAAACGCCAAATGCTCCTTTCTACCTTTTTAGCATACTTTTCTTCAAGATTAAAAGCCGGTGCCAGATAAAATAGCGGTGGGAGAGCATACCAAGACCCCCTCTTCTCGGAGCGCATACAACATTTTCACATCTAGCTTTTCCAGCTTTCCCCTCCAAACAAAACGCCAAATGCTCCTTTCTACATTTTTAGCATACTTTTCTTCAAGATTAAAAGCCGGTGCCAGATAAAATAGCGGTGGGAGAGCATACCAAGACCCCTCTTCTCGGAGCGCATACAAAATTTTCACATCTTGCTTTTCCAGCTTTCCCCTCCAAACAAATCGCCAAATGCTCCTTTCTACCTTTTTAGCATACTTTTCTTCAAGATTAAAAGCCGGTGCCAGATAAAATAGCGGTGGGAGAGCATACCAAGACCCCTCTTCTCGGAGCGCATACAACATTTTCACATCTAGCTTTTCCAGCTTTCCCTCCAAACAAAACGCCAAATGCTCCTTTCTACCTTTTTAGCATACTTTTCTTCAAGATTAAAAGCCGGTGCCAGATAAAATAGCGGTGGGAGAGCATACCAAGACCCCCTCTTCTCGGAGCGCATACAACATTTTCACATCTAGCTTTTCCAGCTTTCCCTCCAAACAAAACGCCAAATGCTCCTTTCTACCTTTTTAGCATACTTTTCTTCAAGATTAAAAGCCGGTGCCAGATAAAATAGCGGTGGGAGAGCATACCAAGACCCCCTCTTCTTGGAGCTCATACAACATTTTCACATCTAGCTTTTCCAGCTTTCCCCTCCAAACAAAACGCCAACTGCTCCTTTCTACCTTTTTAGCATACTTTTCTTCAAGATTAAAAGCCGGTGCCAGATAAAATAGCGGTGGGAGAGCATACCAAGACCCCCTCTTCTCGGAGCGCATACAAAATTTTCACATCTAGCTTTTCCAGCTTTCCCTCCAAACAAAACGCCAAATGCTCCTTTCTACCTTTTTAGCATACTTTTCTTCAAGATTAAAAGCCGGTGCCAGATAAAATAGCGGTGGGAGAGCATACCAAGACCCCCTCTTCTCGGAGCGCATACAACATTTTCACATCTAGCTTTTCCAGCTTTCCCCTCCAAACAAAACGCCAAATGCTCCTTTCTACCTTTTTAGCATACTTTTCTTCAAGATTAAAAGCCGGCGCCAGATAAAATAGCGGTGGGAGAGCATACCAAGACCCCCTCTTCTCGGAGCGCATACAACTTTTTCACATCTAGCTTTTCCAGCTTTCCCCTCCAAACAAAACGCCAAATGCTCCTTTCTACCTTTGTAGCATACTTTTCTTCAAGATTAAAAGCCGGTGCCAGATAAAATAGCGGTGGGAGAGCATACCAAGACCCCCTCTTCTCGGAGCGCATACAACATTTTCACATCTAGCTTTTCCAGCTTTCCCTCCAAACAAAACGCCAAATGCTCCTTTCTACCTTTTTAGCATACTTTTCTTCAAGATTAAAAGCCGGTGCCAGATAAAATAGCGGTGGGAGAGCATACCAAGACCCCCCTCTTCTCGGAGCGCATACAACATTTTCACATCTTGCTTTTCCAGCTTTCCCCTCCAAACAAAACGCCAAATGCTCCTTTCTACCTTTTTAGCATACTTTTCTTCAAGATTAAAAGCCGGTGCCAGATAAAATAGCGGTGGGAGAGCATACCCAGACCCCCTCTTCTCGGAGTGCATACAAAATTTTCACATCTAGCTTTTCCAGCTTTCCCCTCCAAACAAAACGCCAAATGCTCCTTTCTACCTTTTTAGCATACTTTTCTTCAAGATTAAAAGCCGGTGAATGATAAAATAGCGGTGGGAGAGCATACCAAGACCCCCTCTTCTCGGAGAGCATACAAAATTTTCACATCTAGCTTTTCAAGCTTTCCCCTCCAAACAAAACGCCAAATGCTCCTTTCTACCTTTTTAGCATACTTTTCTTCAAGATTAAAAGCCGGTGCCAGATAAAATAGCGGTGGGAGAGCATACCAAGACCCCTCTTCTCGGAGCGCATACAAAATTTTCACATCTAGCTTTTCCAGCTTTCCCTCCAAACAAAACGCCAAATGCTCCTTTCTACCTTTTTAGCATACTTTTCTTCAAGATTAAAAGCCGGTGCCAGATACAATAGCGGTGGGAGAGCATACCAAGACCCCCTCTTCTCGGAGTGCATACAAAATTTTCACATCTTGCTTTTCCAGCTTTCCCCTCCAAACAAAACGCCAAATGCTCCTTTCTACCTTTTTAGCATACTTTTCTACAAGATTAAAAGCCGGTGCCAGATAAAATAGCGGTGGGAGAGCATACCAAGACCCCCTCTTCTCTGAGAGCATACAAAATTTTCACATATAGCTTTTCCAGCTTTCCCCTCCAAACAAAACGCCAAATGCTCCTTTCTACCTTTTTAGCATACTTTTCTTCAAGATTAAAAGCCGGTGCCAGATAAAATAGCGGTGGGAGAGCATACCAAGACCCCCTCTTCTCGGAGCGCATACACAATTTTCACATCTAGCTTTTCCAGCTTTCCCCCCCACACAAAACGCCAAATGCTCCTTTCTACCTTTTTAGCATACTTTTCTTCAAGATTAAAAGCCGGTGCCAGATAAAATAGCGGTGGGAGAGCATACCAAGACCCCTCTTCTCGGAGCGCATACAAAATTTTCACATCTTGCTTTTCCAGCTTTCCCCTCCAAACAAAACGCCAAATGCTCCTTTCTACCTTTTTAGCATACTTTTCTTCAAGATTAAAAGCCGGTGCCAGATAAAATAGTGGTGGGAGAGCATACCAAGACCCACTCTTCTCGGAGCGCATACAAAATTTTCACATCTTGCTTTTCCAGCTTTCCCTCCAAACAAAACGCCAAATGCTCCTTTCTACCTTTTTAGCATACTTTTCTTCAAGATTAAAAGCCGGTGCCAGATAAAATAGCGGTGGGAGAGCTTACCAAGACCCCCTCTTCTCGGAGTGCATACATATTTTTCACATCTTGCTGTTCCAGCTATCCCCTCCAAACAAAACGCCAAATGCTCCTGTCTACCTTTTTAGCATACTTTTCTACGAGATTAAAAGCAGGTGCAAGATAAAATAGAGGTGGGAGAGCTTAACAAGACCCCCTCTTCTCGGAGCGCATACAAAATTTTCACATCTTGCTTTTCCAGCTTTCCCTCCAAACAAAACGCCAAATGCTCCTTTCTACCTTTTTAGCATACTTTTCTTCAAGATTAAAAGCCGGTGCCAGATAATATAGCTGTTGGAGAGCTTACCAAGACCCCCTCTTCTCGGAGCGCATACAAAATTTTCACATCTTGCTTTTCCAGCTTTCCCCTCCAAACAAAACGCCAAATGCTCCTTTCTACCTTTTTAGCATACTTTTCTTCAAGATTAAAATCCGGTGCCAGATAAAATAGCGGTGGGAGAGCTTACCAAGACCCCCTCTTCTCGGAGCGCATACAAAATTTTCACATCTTGCTTTTCCAGCTTTCCCCTCCAAACAAAACGCCAAATGCTCCTTTCTACCTTTTTAGCATACTTTTCTTCAAGATTAAAAGCCGGTGCCAGATAAAATAGCGGTGGGAGAGCATACCAAGACCCCCTCTTCTCGGAGCGCATACAACATTTTCACATCTAGTTTTTCCAGCTTTCCCCTCCAAACAAAACGCCAAATGCTCCTTTCTACCTTTTTAGCATACTTTTCTTCAAGATTAAAAGCCGGTGCAAGATAAAATAGCGGTGGGAGATCATACCAAGACCCCCTCTTCTCGGAGCGCATACAACATTTTCACATCTAGCTTTTCCAGCTTTCCCCTCCAAACAAAACGCCAAATGCTCCTTTCTACCTTTTTAGCATACTTTTCTTCCAGATTAAAAGCCGGTGCCAGATAAAATAGCGGTGGGAGAGCATACCAAGACCCCCCTCTTCTCGGAGCTCATACAAAATTTTCACATCTAGCTTTTCCAGCTTTCCCCTCCAAACAAAACGCCAAATGCTCCTTTCTACCTTTTTAGCATACTTTTCTTCAAGATTAAAAGCCGGTGCCAGATAAAATAGCGGTGGGAGAGCATACCAAGACCCCCTCTTCTGGGAGCACATACAAAATTTTCACATCTAGCTTTTCCAGCTTTCCCCTCCAAACAAAACGCCAAATGCTCCTTTCTACCTTTTTAGCATACTTTTCTTCAAGATTAAAAGCCGGTGCCAGATAAAATAGCGGTGGGAGAGCATACCAAGACCCCCTCTTCTCGGAGTTCATACAAAATTTTCACATCTCGCTTTTCCAGCTTTCCCCTCCAAACACAACGCCACATGCTCCTTTCTACCTTTTAAGCATACTTTTCTACAAGATTAAAAGCCGGTGCCAGATAAAATATCGGTGGGAGAGCATACCAAGACCCCCTCTTCTCGGAGTGCATACAAAATTTTCACATCTTGCTTTTCCAGCTTTCCCCTCCAAACAAAACGCCAAATGCTCCTTTCTACCTTTTTAGCATACTTTTCTTCAAGATTAAAAGCCGGTGCCAGATAAAATAGTGGTGGGAGAGCAGACCAAGACCCCCTCTTCTCGGAGCGCATACAACATTTTCACATCTAGCTTTTCCAGCTTTCCCCTCCAAACAAAACGCCAAATGCTCCTTTCTACCTTTTTAGCATACTTTTCTTCAAGATTAAAAGCAGGTGCCAGATAAAATAGCGGTGGGAGAGCATACCAAGACCCCCTCTTCTCGGAGCTCATACAAAATTTTCACATCTAGCTTTTCCAGCTTTCCCCTCCAAACAAAACGCCAAATGCTCCTTTCTACCTTTTTAGCATACTTTTCTTCAAGATTAAAAGCCGGTGCCAGATAAAATAGCTGTGGGAGATCATACCAAGACCCCCTCTTCTCGGAGCGCATACAACATTTTCACATCTAGCTTGTCCAGCTTTCCCCTCCAAACAAAACGCCAAATGCTCCTTTCTACCTTTTTAGCATACTTTTCTACCAGATTAAAAGCCGGTGCCAGATAAAATAGCGGTGGGAGAGCATACCAAGACCCCCTCTTCTGGGAGCGCATACAACATTTTCACATCTAGCTTTTCCAGCTTTCCCCTCCAAACAACACGCCAAATGCTCCTTTCTACCTTTTTAGCATACTTTTCTTCAAGATTAAAAGCCGGTGCCAGATAAAATAGTGGTGGGAGAGCATACCAAGACCCCCTCTTCTCGGAGCGCATACAACATTTTCACATCTAGCTTTTCCAGCTTTCCCCTCCAAACAAAACGCCAAATGCTCCTTTCTACCTTTTTAGCATACTTTTCTTCAAGATTAAAAGCCGGTGCCAGATAAAATAGCGGTGGGAGAGCATACCAAGACCCCCTCTTCTCGGAGCGCATACAACATTTTCACATCTAGCTTTTCCAGCTTTCCCCTCCAAACAAAACGCCAAATGCTCCTTTCTACCTTTTTAGCATACTTATCTTCAAGATTAAAAGCCGGTGCCAGATAAAATAGCGGTGGGAGAGCATACCAAGACCCCCTCTTCTCGGAGCTCATACAACATTTTCACATCTAGCTTTTCCAGCTTTCCCCTCCAAACAAAACGCCAAATGCTCCTTTCTACCTTTTTAGCATACTTTTCTTCAAGATTAAAAGCCGGTGCCAGATAAAATAGCGGTGGGAGAGCATACCAAGACCCCTCTTCTCGGAGCACATACAACATTTTCACATCTAGCTTTTCCAGCTTTCCCCTCCAAACAAAACGCCAAATGCTCCTTTCTACCTTTTTAGCATACTTTTCTTCAAGATTAAAAGCCGGTGCCAGATAAAATAGCGATGGGAGAGCATACCAAGACCCCCTCTTCTCGGAGCACATACAACATTTTCACATCTAGCTTTTCCAGCTTTCCCCTCCAAACAAAACGCCAAATGCTCCTTTCTACCTTTTTAGCATACTTTTCTTCAAGATTAAAAGCCGGTGCCAGATAAAATAGCGGTGGGAGAGCATACCAAGACACCCTCTTCTCGGAGCGCATACAACATTTTCACATCTAGCTTTTCCAGCTTTCCCCCCCAAACAAAACGCCAAATGCTCCTTTCTACCTTTTTAGAATACTTTTCTTCAAGATTAAAAGCCGGTGCCAGATAAAATAGCGGTGGGAGAGCATACCAAGACCCCCTCTTCTCGGAGCGCATACAACATTTTCACATCTAGCTTTTCCAGCTTTCCCCTCCAAACAAAACGCCAAATGCTCCTTTCTACCTTTTTAGCAAACTTTTCTTCAAGATAAAAAGACGGAGCCAGATAAAATAGCGGAGGGAGAGCATACCCAGACACCCTCGTCTCGGAGAGCAAACAAAATATTCACATCTTGCTATTACAGCTTTCACCTCCACACACACAGCCAAATTCTAATTTCTACCTTTTTATCATACTTTTCTACTTTTTTATAAGAAGGTGAAAGATAAAATAGTGGTGGGAGAGCATACCAAGACCCCCTCTTCTCGGAGCACATACAACATTTTCACATCTAGCTTTTCCAGCTTTCCCCTCCAAACAAAACGCCAAATGCTCCTTTCTACCTTTCTAGCATACTTTTCTTCAAGATTAAAAGCCGGTGCCAGATAAAATAGCGGTGGGAGAGCATACCAAGACCCCCTCTTCTCGGAGCGCATACAACATTTTCACATCTAGCTTTTCCAGCTTTCCCCTCCAAACAAAACGCCAAATGCTCCTTTCTACCTTTTTAGCATACTTTTCTTCATGATTAAAAGCCGGTGCCAGATATAATAGAGGTGGGAGAGCATACCAAGACCCCCTCTTCTCGGAGCACATACAACATTTTCACATCTAGCTTTTCCAGCTTTCCCCTCCAAACAAAACGCCAAATGCTCCTTTCTACCTTTCTAGCATACTTTTCTTCAAGATTAAAAGCCGGTGCCAGATAAACTAGCGGTGTGAGAGCATACCAAGACCCCCTCTTCTCGGAGTTCATACAAAATTTTCACATCTAGCTTTTCCAGCTTTCCCCTCCAAACAAAACGCCAAATGCTCCTTTCTACCTTTTTATCATACTTTTCTTCAAGATTAAAAGCCGGTGCCAGATAAAATAGCGGTGGGAGAGCATACCAAGACCCCCTCTTCTCGGAGCTCATACAACATTTTCACATCTAGCTTTTCCAGCTTTCCCCTCCAAACAAAACGCCAAATGCTCCTTTCTACCTTTGTAGCATACTTTTCTTCAAGATTAAAAGCCGGTGCCAGATAAAATAGCGGTGGGAGAGCATACCAAGACCCCCTCTTCTCGGAGCGCATACAACATTTTCACATCTAGCTTTTCCAGCTTTCCCCTCCAAACAAAACGCCAAATGCTCCTTTCTAACTTTTTAGCATACTTTTCTACAAGATTAAAAGCCGGTGCCAGATAAAATAGCGGTGGGAGAGCATACCAAGACCCCCTCTTCTCGGAGCTCATACAACATTTTCACATCTAGCTTTTCCAGCTTTCCCCTCCAAACAACACGCCAAATGCTCCTTTCTACCTTTTTAGAATAATTTTCTACATTATTTACAGCCTGTTAATGATTTATTTGCTGTTGGTGCTATTCCATAGACCCACTCTTATATGCGAAAAGACATAAGTTTCACATAGTGATATTCATGATTTCACCTCCACACACAACGCCACATAATCGTGGCTCCCGTGTTAGCCTAATTTTCTTCAAGAGTAAAAGCCGGTGCCAGATATAATAGAGGTGGGAGAGCATACCAAGACCCCCTCTTCTCGGAGCACATACAACATTTTCACATCTAGCTTTTCCAGCTTTCCCCTCCAAACAAAACGCCAAATGCTCCTTTCTACCTTTTTAGCATACTTTTCTTCAAGATTAAAAGCCGGTGCCAGATAAAATAGCGGTGGGAGAGAATACCAAGACCCCCTCTTCTCGGAGCACATACAACATTTTCACATCTAGCTTTTCCAGCTTTCCCTCCAAACAAAACGCCAAATGCTCCTTTCTACCTTTTTAGCATACTTTTCTTCAAGATTAAAAGCCGGTGCCAGATAAAATAGCGGTGGGAGAGCATACCAAGACCCCCTCTTCTCGGAGCACATACAACATTTTCACATCTAGCTTTTCCAGCTTTCCCCTCCAAACAAAACGCCAAATGCTCCTTTCTACCTTTCTAGCATACTTTTCTTCAAGATTAAAAGCCGGTGCCAGATAAAATAGCTGTGGGAGAGCATACCAAGACCCCCTCTTCTCGGAGCACATACAACATTTTCACATCTAGCTTTTCCAGCTTTCCCTCCAAACAAAACGCCAAATGCTCCTTTCTACCTTTCTAGCATACTTTTCTTCCAGATTAAAAGCCGGTGCCAGATAAAATAGCGGTGGGAGAGCATACCAAGACCCCCTCTTCTCGGAGCACAGACAACATTTTCACATCTAGCTTTTCCAGCTTTCCCCTCCAAACATAACGCCAACTTCTCCTTTCTACCTTTTTAGCATACTTTTCTTCAAGATTAAAAGCTGGTCCCAGATAAAATAGCGGTGGGAGAGCATATGTGTTTACATACACTACTCTCTCAAACATTGACACGAAGTGTGCTCTTTGATGGGCTACCAGCAACCCCTCAATCTTTTGCACACGCTCTTCCCACAAATTTTCCACGTTTACCGTTCTTTCAAAAAGTGCACCCAATACATTCACGGACTGAGCCTCCTCGACCCAGACGCTATCATCTAACCGTGCACGCTCACCTACGTTTAGTAACTGGCTCTTTTTTCTGTGTATTTTTACCAAGAAATGCTCCTCATACCACATTAGTCCTCTCACCAATTCCATCAAATCAGCCAAACTCCAAGGAAGGAAAACCCCATCGTCTACAAAAGCCAGTGTTTTCAAGGAGATATTCATCGCAATGGCAATCCACTGTATCCGCCGTTCAACATACTTAAGAAGTGGATCTATATAAAGTTCGAATAAATAAGGCTCGGATCCCCTTGTCGCACTGCCTATTCAAGCTTCAGCCTTCCACTAGTGTAACCAATTATATTCACAACCGCAATCAGGTTCTTATATAAATTGTCATACCACTTCACAAACCGTTGATCAAACCCAAAATTTTCCTTTGTCAGTGTCCACAGTATCAATCTTATAACTGAGTCATACGCTTTGGCAACATCCATACACAGTAGGAAAACCATTACGGAAAACGCCTTATTTTTTGCCATTTCATCGTCTCTGCGCACCAACAAGCCATGCAGCACGTTGAGAATATGCTTGGCCTTCTTTCCTCGAATACCACCAAGCTGATATCCTCCAAGGATTCCAGGCATCACCTTCTCCATTCTCTTATTTAAAAATTTGGACGTTATTCTGTAGTCACTTTGAAACCGATATAGGCCTCCAGTTTTGAAGGTCCATTCTGTCGCCTCCTTTAAAAAGGAGAAATATAATGCCCACATCATCCTCTGCATATCCTTGTTCAACATAGCTTCTCACCACCAAAGTAAACAGATCCCTGATTTCCGGAAAAAATTCTTTGTAAAATTCGTATCCCAGTCCATCCACCCCAGGTGACTTGCCATTTTTCATTCCTCTTATTATTTTTTCAGTTTCAAGCCGGGTTACCTCCTGAAGTATCAGCTCATTCTCTTTGGTCTTTACCTTCCTAACTGGTTCTAAATCTGCCAAGGAATCCATTCTGCTATCTTGTCCTTGATCCGGCAATGTGTAAATTTGCTTATAAAAATCTTCCACTATTTTTCTTATCTCCTCTTCATTTTCCACAAATTCTCCCTGCTAATTTCTTAATCCCCTAATTCTATTTTCTTTTTTGCCTTAATTTTCATTGCTAGATTTATTTGTTCTGCATTCTCCTCTTCAGCCAATCTATTCTTCATTTTCCAAATCTCAAATTCTTTTTCTTCAATCTTTCGTATTTCATCTTTGACCTCTTTAAACTCGTACCACACCTCCGTCCCCTCGTCAATCTCTTCCTTCAGTTGGTTAGCACTCTATAAAGATGTCTTTTATGTGCTTTATTTTCCCTTCTTGATTCTTTTTCCCAGTTGTACATATGCTTTTACTTTTTGCTTTAGGACTTTCCAAAATTACACTGGCTCTGTTCCATCTGTAAAATCATGCATCCAAGTTCGAATACTGGCTCTCAGCTGCTCTTTCAGTGGGCCCTTTAGTGGTGAAGGATTCAGTTTCCAATAGCTCTTTATAAATTCTCTCGATTTGTGTCTGTTCCCATATCCATTACAAGAGCAGTGTGGTCAGAGAATGATACGAGTTCGTTCTGTACACTTATCACTTCCGTTAACAGATTTTGTCCCACATAAATCTGGTCTATTCTGCTTGATCCTCGGTTATCCATTCGGGTGAATCCAGATCCTTTCCCAAAATGAACTCACTTATCTTTCAAATTCCAAACACTTATGACCGCCTTTAAACCTTCACTGCATCTTCTTCTTGCTACTCTTCTATTCCTTCCTAAGGCATCCACTTCGGACACTATACAATTAAAATCCCCCAACATTATCAAATTTTCTTCACAAAGGAACCTTTGCAATTTTTCTCGAATGGCACTCTCCTGTTGTGTGAAGTTACCCGTTCCTAACGGTAGGTGGACGTTTACTATCACCAATGACCCACAACGCAAACTACAAATGCTTCCATCATCTTCAAAACGCATGCTTCCGTGATCACACTGTACATTTTCTTTTAAAAGGAAACCTACGTCTGGCTCGACCTCTATATAAACATACTGTTAACTCTCGGGGCTTTATAGTTTTTCGAGTCAACTTCTTGCAGACATGCTACATCTACATTCTGTTTTGTCCCAAATTCTGAAATGAAAGTCTGTCTTTTTGCTTGTTTTGCTCCATTCACGTTTAATGTAGCTATCCGCATTTAATTGCCTAAAAAAAGAAAAAAAAAATCTTCCTTTTCACCTATATCCTCTTTTTCCCTCCATTTCCTTTTTCCTTTCTGATACATTTTCCTTCCGTTTTTCTCTCCTTTGATTGGTTACTCTCCGTGCTACCAAGGGATGCCTGACTAAGGGTTCTCTTCGGTGACAGTACATTTTGGTTTGTTGCTCCTTCTTTTAATTGGTCTTTTTGGGTTTTGGTTGGTGGTCTCAAAACTCTCTTTTGGTTTTCTGCTACTTGTTTGCTTGCTCCTGCTTCTGAATTGCCATGTCTCTCTGCTTCTTTGGCTGCTGGCCCAATTTCTGCCGCTTCTTTTGTTGTGTCCGGGGTTGTTTTAGCCCCACCTCTTTTCTTAGCATTTATCTTTGCACTTTCCAGTACCATGTTTACCGCAGCTGATGGTGAGAGCGCGCTAATGCCTCTAACTTCTTCATTTCCTTGCGGTGGCTTCGGTGTTGGACTCAGGACACTCTGCCTTCTTGGATTTTTGTGATTTCTCTGACAGTCCTTGGCCTCATGATCCTCGCTATGGCAAATAAAACACGCTGTCGGCTGATCAGGATAGAAGACGTTGATTTTTTCCTCCCCTCCAAGAACCTCAATAGACGGCGAGATGGGGGTATCGAGATACATCAAAGCTGTTGCTCTTCCCGTATATACCTCGATAAACTCATCTCCAGTATACACTTTTCTTCTTATGTTTAGGACTGTTCCGTAAACCTGGAGTTTCCTCTTTATCTCATCGCTAGTTGCTTCTCCTGGGACCCTTCTTAGCTACATGACTATAGGACGTCTCCCGGTTCTTTCAACATATACCGGATAAAAACGGTTTCTGAAGCCCATCTTTGGTTCTTGCGTCTTGCAGTACGCTACTAAGTCACCCGCCTAACACCGTGGAATTCATTGTTACTCGAACTTGGCCAAAGCACTTGAAATCATCTGTATCTATCGCCCTTACGTTCCCACGGTTAAGATTCAGCTGCTTCAGAAACCTGTGAGTATCCACCTCTCTAACTTCACTCATGGCCCCATCGTCCATCGAGCGAAAATCGAAAACCACTGTGTTCCTACTATTCTTATCACAATAAACAAACACCACAAAAAAAAGAAGAAAAAAAATCCCTTTTTCCAAATACTTTACAAAACCCAAAATATTCACGCTCTCACACTCTCACAACAAAACACACGCTCTCCTCTCACTCATAAACGAAAAAAAAAATCACTCTAAAAAAACACCCAAAAAACTTACCTTTAGACGCGCAAGGCTCTCCCGCCACACATCCACGCTGGCAACCCTGCGCACTAAGCACACACACGCCACGTCACCAATGACTCATCTTTCCTATCTCAATATCAAACACAAAAACGCACTCGTAAAAATTAAAAACACTTATCACTCTAATCACGACAATTTTCTCTCTCCTTTCAACCCACACAAAACCAATTTATCGAACTTTTTCCGACCAAAAATAAAAAAAATTGTTAAATTAGTTTCAGAAAATCTCCACCATTAAACAGCGTTGCAAGCCGCTCTTCTGTTTTTTGGCTCACCAGATTTAGCACCATGCGACTTGTGGGTCTTCCCAAAAATTAGAAAAAAAGAAATTGTTTTGCAATCATTCCCGATGACCTTCTAACCATAGACAATGTGAGCCAGTTCTTGATGTGAAGGTTCGATACAACCACCCTAGGAAAAATACGAATTTTGCTTAAAGTTGTGACCTATTTAGATCGTTTTTGTGGCCGGAAATGTCAATATGCCAGTTTTAAGAAATAAAAAGTATATAGCTGATTTAGAGGCCGGACCCCGGCAGCCTTGTAAATATATTGATTCTCTTACTCGCTTGTCTTCTAACTGCAGATAATGTGAACGTCTTCTTGATGTCATGGCTTTAGAGTAGTTTTGACGCAGCCACCGTGGAAAAAAAAATACTAAAGGTTTATAATTCTAACAAAAAGATGTTTTAAATAAACACACAGTTGCTCGTTTAAAGGAAGTATATATATTTGAATTGTGTTGTGTTTTAAGTCATGAGGTATCAAATGAGGTTACTAAAAAAAAAACAAAAAAACAAATAAACGTGGATTAACAGTATAATATATATAATATATAACAGTTTAATATACATATACTGATATTTATCCCCTAAAGTCTTAATAGCTTTTTATTTATAAAAGTTAAACAAGTGAAAATCTTTAAAATGTATTTTGTCTTCAATAAAAGGCAAATTTGTGCCCTGGTCTTCAGAAGGCATGGGGGGCGTCCGCCCTACTCATGTCAATTTCTACTCGTCTTGAGTTTGACTCGGTTATTTATTTAATTTCTGTTTGTTTCGTTTTCATTTATTTATTGATGGTGATTTGTGATAGTTTTACGCTTAGAAGATTATTTGGCTTTATATCTGCTCATTTTTGGTCTAATGGTTTTTTTTTCCTTTTTTTTTAAAAATCATTTTATGGATTTTTTATTAATTGGAAAAAATCGTCTCCCCTCCAGCATAAATTCCAAGTCAGGTCATCTTTTCTTTCCTCCTATTAGTCCTAGCCCTGAAAGTTTCAACTCAATACCCCAGCCATGAGACAAAACGGGGCAGATTTACTAAAACAGTAACTTTGGACTTTTTTATTTAAAGATCACCACTTTCCCTTTAATTCATCTCCCCATTTGTAAAGAGGATCGCCCCCTTACGTTTAACCGAATTATTTATCCGTCTGGAAGCTTAAAATAGCGTGATCGGTTTTTCCACCATGAAATGAGTAGTATTGAGTTCAAAACCATGTACCTGCGATTGACAATTTAATACTAGAGCAACTGAGCCAGCCGCGCTTGATCTATGGTTTTACACCTTTGGTGTATTAATATACAGAAAATACGGCTTTTCTCCGTCATATTACGCGTTTTCTCCGCTTTTACGCGTTATTTTGTGTTTTCTCCACTTGACATTTGGTTTTACACCTTTGATATGTTAATGTATATGTTACCGTGAATGTCCGAAATCTTGTTAATGTCGACATTCACCGGTGAATGTCCGGAATCCTTTTCCTCTGCTTTGATTCATTTAGCTTTGCGAGTCAGCTCTTTCAGTTTTATGCAAGTTATGATGGTAAAAGTTAAAATTAGGTTAGATTATATTAGGTTTGGTTAGGTTTAATTTGGTTATAAATATCAGAAATGGGTTAAAACCCTAAAGTAAACTAACCAAACCTAACCTTTCGTCATCAGACTTTGCATTAAATTGAAAAAGTTGACTGGCAACGCTGACTAAATCCAAGGAGAAAAAAAAGGCATTTCGGACATTTACCAGTGAATGTTGACATTCACGAATATCAGACAGTCACGGTAACATATACAAAAAAAACTGGTTTTCCCCCAACATTACCAAATATTATGTTTATTTACTATTCATACTTCTATATGTTTTGATTTGAATATTGTCTTTTACAGCACCATTGCCGAGCGTGCGGACAAGTTTTCTGCGGAAAGTGCAGTTCCAAATCATGTGCTCTTCCAAAATTTGGAATCGAGAAAGAAGTCCGCGTGTGTGATTCCTGCTGGGATAAGCATACTGGTAGATATTTCAATCTTTTAGGCTAAACGAGAAGTTTTATTTTTATATATATGTATTAACAAATGGGTCACAAAAAAAAATGTAGAAATCTTCATATAATACTAACAAAACAAAACTGCATATAATACTAACAATATCAAAATAGGTTCCGACTTATATTAGCGTGAAACTTGTTTCTCCCTTAATTTACGCGAAATTTTAATGTTTATTATATTTTACTTATCAACGTATATATTATGCGCCATATTAACGGATATTTTTACTTATCATTACATATATATTTTACTTATAGTTTATTATATATTAACGTTTATTATTATATTTTATTATATTAACGTTAACATATTTTACGCGACATTTCTCGTTTCATAAGCTCGTTTCACAAGTGCTTGATGTTTTGTTTGTTACCATTTCTTTTCATATCTTTTTATTTACTATTAGAGGGGGATTGTCAAAATCTGGAACGACAGAGTAGAAAATAGAAGTGGGAAATAACAAAAAGAGGCGAAATGTTCTAATATTTGAGGTAAAATCTGAAAATAGAATGAACTCAACTTAACTTAGGTCAATACACCTATGATTTTAGTCTATTTCTTTTAACCTCATTAAAACATTCTATTCCACTAGTGAAATGAATGTAAAAAAAATGACACTCGAAAATCCTTAGCAGACTACTATTCCTTAGTTCCGGTTTCAAAGCATGACCTCCGCCACTTCACGAATTTTTAACTCGTCCTCAACTCACCGGCTTTTTTGTCGCTTTTTTTTATCGTTTTTTGTACTCTTCTTTGTTTAGTTTTTTTGTCGCAATTACAAGACTATAGAGAAGTGGTAAAAACACTTGCCTGTGGTTGGGGTAACTCAGTTCAAATCTTAGATAGGAGAATTTTTATGGAATTCAAGAAGGATTTGAAATCAAACTGGTTCCAATTAGAAACCCAGGGGGAATAGTATTTCGAAATATGAGGTGTATAAATGTTTGCATAAGAAGAGAAAATAATACAATTTCGTCGTAAAAAAATTAAAAGACTAAAAAACTGAAAGATTTGTAGGGGAAGGAAAATTTAATTAGTATCCCCCTCCATCTATTATCAATATTTTCTCTCCTCGTAAGTAGTTTACCCATTTTACTTTCAACAGCACACACAGGTTTTTGAAAGTCTTAAGTAATCTGATATTCGATACACTGTTCTACTATCACCTTTGCTGGCAGCTGCTTCAGCTTCGGCTGTCTTTATTTCCAAGAAGCAACGTCTATCATACTTTGTAGACTGCTTTACAGCTTTGTGGGTTTGTTTATATTGGGCCTTGAGGTCATTTTTATAGTGCGGGGTGACATTACTATTGCAGCATTCCAGCTTGATCTTTAGTTTTTTCCTTTTTTGTATGAGTTTCCAGGAGCCATTACTGGTCCACTGCTCTTTTTTTTTCTTTTTTTTTTTTCTTTTTTTTTGTGTAACCAACTGAGACGACTGCTTCATCGCATGTTAGCCTTTCAAATTTATTAGATGAGGCAACACAATAACACATTTGTTTATCACGGAGCTTCTGAACATCAAACACTTTCATAGTTTTTTTTGCGCTTGGCAACAGTCTTTAGCTTTAATTTAAAACTAGCAGTCACTAGTTGGTGATCAGAGTACGAATTGGCCCAGCGAAAAGTTAGAACATCTTCTAGACAGCACCTATGCCGCTTTCTCATGGTCAATCTGACTCCGTGTATTCCCATCAGGCGACGTCCATGTATAATTGTGTATACATGGCGATGCGGCAACCAAGATCCACCAACAATTAGGCTACGACTAGCGCAAAGGTCAATAACACGTACTCCTTAATAGTTCAATAAACCAAGACCATGCCGGTCAATCACTTCTGGTGCATAATAACAGTCACCACCAACTTCGGCTTTAAAGTCACCACATAAAACGAGGATATCATGTTCAGGTATTGAGTTGACTAGGTTATTTAAATCAAAATAGAATGCATCTTTCGTTAAATCATCAGCGTCATTTGTCGTGGATCTTGCATAACGACAATCATAGCTGCTGGATCAGCAGCTATGATTGTCAATTTAGACTGAGAGCTAGCAAAACGAGCTTTTAGCATCCTTTTGTTTTTTGACCTGAACTCAAGCATCGATTTCTTTGCTGATTCGCTTATAGCCAGGGCAACTCCAGGTTCGCGTCTCCTCTCCTTTCCAGAGGATAAGTCTTCTTATACATCAAAACGCATAGATCCAAAACCTCTAAGTCTATCTTCTGACAAAGCTGTTTTGTCAACGTTATATGACTGGAGGGTCTTAATTACACCCTCTATGCGGTCAGACTGGGTATCAGGGTTAATAGTACTTACGTTCCTAAACGCAATGCGAAAGGGTTATTTGTTGTCAGAAAACGTGTCCGAAGGTGGTCCGTGGTCGTCATCTTTGAAGTATATTCAGATCCGAGGCTATTCGTTGTCGATTCAAAAATCATCGTTTTTATGGGGATGGGTGATTAGCCTATCGCCCAACCCTCCTCCCTTTTTTCTTGCTTGGGACAGGCTGCTCCCCAAGGCTCGGGTGAACATAGCTCCTTACAGGCGGAGTCTGTAATCTGTAAATAAATGTCTAAGCAGCGATTTTTGAATTTGTGTTGTTGGAGCATTTTTGGTGCAAGCTCTGTGATCAGTTCGAACTTAATTAATTTGACGTCGGCAAATGTTGGATTAGTTCAAAGAGTTTGAGACCTTTCAGAAATTAAAAGTTTGGTAAATATATTTATTAGTTAGCCTCTCCAGAAGGAAACATGTTAATAAAACGATTCTTACTTTTATAATATACACAAAAATTGTAGTCAGCGAATTTTCTGGTTGTTTTAAATTTTCATTCGTATTTTTTCCAGTTTTTTTTTATTTTTTAAAAATAAACATGTAATTTTTCTTTGTTACTTTTGTATTGTGTCGTATTAACGACGCTTTCTTTGTTACTTAAATTGCGTGAGTGTGCATTTTAAATTTTGGCGATAGCAAACGCTGTTTTTGTTTGCATGCCGTTTTTTTAAAAGAACATTATATATCGGCTTGTTTCGTATAAAATCGATAGAAATTTTTAAAACGCCACCTCGACGCCAAGAAAACATAGGTGGCCTTTGGTATCACTCAAACACGAATGCACGCAATTTAAGTAACTAAGAAGTCCTGTGGTGAAGCAGTGGATTTGACCTCAGCTTGGTAATATGAGACCCACAGATCGAACCCTGCTATAGCAACTCGCTGCAGGGCCGACGCGAGGACCTTAATAGTCAAGAAGTGATGATAATCCGATTATTTGATTTATTTATAAGTAACAGAATCCTGAGCCCTGAGTCCAGCACACTGCACGGCCAACGCATGGACCTTAGTAGTCAAGAAGTGACGTTTAATTCAATATATACATAAAAGTAACATAGAAAAGATGATATATTTATGAGAAAACGAAAGTGTAAGCTACCTAGAAAATCTGTTGACTTCAAGTTTTATGCATATTCTGAAGTAAGAATTGTTAACATTTATTCTTCTGGAGAGGCCAACCGCTGGGAAAATTGCAATCAATTTGATCTGTTTCAATTTTCACCGGGGCTTTAAAGCAAATTTCATTTATTATTTTGTAAACTCGTCTCCTACCCAAAGAAAAATAAATCCAAATATAAAGGCTTACTTACTTAGTCACTTAGTTTCTCCCACGCCGGCTGGTGCATAAGGCGATAACAATGCCTCTCCACGATGACCTCTGAACAACTGGCGGCCAAAAGTCTTCCAAAGGTGCTCCCGCCAGTGGAGCGTTCTTCTCTAGGCATCAGCCGAGCATCACTTTCTGCCGTCCACGCCTTCTAATGCCGGGGGTGTGGTGCCAGCGCCAGACAAAGAGGCTGCTGATGATAAAAAGTGAAATCACAGTTGTAATACTTCAGTCCATTCAGTTTGGTTGCCTTTTGGAATCCGATAAGCTTGCAAAGTTAAAGCACCAAGGACATTAAAGTAAAAACATTTTTTTCCCATGAGCCTGAAACGTGATTCATACCTTAAACCGCGAATTTCCAAAGATATCTCTTTCGATTGCTTCAAAATTATAAATTTTTTAGGGCAGTACTACATTTTTGTCAGTGTTGCCACATGGAACGGTGGAAACAAATAAGCAATATTAATTAGCTAATTTTTATAACGCCTTTCGTCTGTAAAATCTCAAACAACAATTTGTTGATTCCCAAAAATACCTACGCCTTTAAAGGAAAGCTCTGTCTGTTAAGCTGTTCGGCCCCACATGCTTTTAGCTAATTTTTTGATGATTTTCCGTCGCGTTTCTTTTTCATATTTTGAGCACGCTACTGCGAAAAACTGCTTGACTTCATGCGGATTTCTCAAACCATAAAATCGGTTTCCCGGTATTTGCTACAGATTTAAGATGTATATGATACTCTAGGGTTCCCATCCACCAATTGAAACAATCAAATTTCATTTTCACCATTCTATGTGCTTTAAAATAATTTTATTGGTAATAATTGGTAATTTAATGATTTTAAAATATATGTAATTGTGTAAGTTTCCACTTAACCAATTCAAACATTCAGATTTTATTTTCACTGTCCTTGGTCCTTTAAAACAATTTGATTGGTCATAATTTGTAATTTAGAGATCTTAAATTATACATAGTTGTGTAAGTTTCCACTTAACGAATTGAAACGATCAATTTTCATTTTCACTTTCCTTGGTATTTCAAGGTATTGTATATATTTCCTGGTTTGTAGGCTTCATTTATTAACTTTGTGACCTTTTAGGATCTTTAACTTTTTGGCTGTTGTTAGCTTTTTGCTGTTTTGAAAATACTCTTTAAAATATAATAGTTGTTAAAAGAATAATAGATGAAATATTGGAGGATTCTGTGCGATTCCTTTTTTTTTACCTGTATTAATGACTTGGGGGAATGAAAATGTAAAGCAATGAACTTATATATTTCTGGATTGGGCTTTGTCAATATTTAGCTGTTCTGGTGGAGTCATTTGGGGTCGGGGGTTGAGATTAGGCTATTTTTTAAGTGAATTTTTATTAGAAACGTATTTATAAAAATGTGATTAAGATTTGCAAAAGGTTTTTGCCTTGAAGACTTTCTGAAAGGAATTTTTAGCACAGTATGAAGCAGATAGATTCCCAGTGGAGGGGAGGGATTAAATTTCCTGCTTAAAATTTCAAAATTATCTATAATTTTCTAAGTTTTTGTATAGTGCTTTTATTTTGTTGCTGCTACAGGTCTACATACTTGAAGACAGTAATCCCGAAGTAAGTTCCACGCAAGATTCCCTGGGACGAAAGGACAGACGTCTTAATTAATAATTTGTACTTACCAAACACAAATATGCACCAAATGCCTGTGAATAATATATGTATGTTTTTGTTACAGAGCGAAAATGGGAGGGGAAAGGCTAAAAAAGGACAAAACAATAACATGTTTATTTGCTACTATAGTTTCCTATCGTAGTAGATGTATTTCATTGACATATGGAATAATTAACAATGAGAGAATTCTCGGATTTAACTTTGCTTTTTGACGTTGTTTTCAACGTTGCTTATTGCCCCATTTTTCCATGCAAAAATCCCTACATGTACTTACGGAACGGACAAAAAGTTTTTTTGCTTCATTAAAACAACTTTGTTGAGAATATTATAAAATTCCTTTTTCTACTTGTTTTATTGGGTTTTGGCCACTGGTCATCGCTAAAACAATGTAAAACATCTATTTAGCAGTTTTCAGTTTTTATCGTATGTAATTTGTTGTCAACTTCAGTAGGCACCTATGCCTGGACTGGAGCTAAAACTTCTAACAGCTTCTTTAATTTCTCAATCCATCTGCAGGTGATTCCATTTCAACAAGCAGTGGATAATCCCGTGGTCACAGTGCAATTTCTTTAGTTTCTGTTTTCTTAAACCTCAATCTTTCTGTAGGTGATTCCATTTCAACAAACAGTGGATAGTCCGTGGTCATAGTGCAGTTTCTTTAGTTTCTCAATCCATTTGTAGGTGATTCCATTTCAACAAGCAGTGGATAATCCTGTGGTCACAGTGCAATTTCTTTAGTTTCTGTTTTCTTAAACCTCAATCTTTCTGTAGGTGATTCCATTTCAACAAACAGTGGATAGTCCGTGGTCATAGTGCAGTTTCTTTAGTTTCTCAATTCATTTGTTGGTGATTCCATTTCAACAAACAGTGGATAATCTCTCGGTCATAGTGCAGTTTCTTTAGTTTCTCAATCCATTTGTAGGTGATTCCATTTCAACAAACAGTGGATAATCCCGCGGTCATAGTGCAGTTTCTTTAGTTTCTCAATCCATTTGTAGGTGATTCCATTTCAACAAACAGTGGATAATCCCGCGGTCATAGTGCAGTTTCTTTAGTTTCCCAATCCATTTGTAGGTGAGTCCATTTCAACAAACAGTGGATAATCCCGCGGTCATAGTGCAGTTTCTTTAGTTTCTCAATCCATTTGTAGGTGATTCCATTTCAACAAACAGTGGATAATCCCGCGGTCATAGTGCAGTTTCTTTAGTTTCACAATCCATTTGTAGGGGATTCCATTTCAACAAACAGTGGCTAATCCCGCGGTCATAGTGCAGTTTCTTTAGTTTCTCAATCCATTTGTAGGTGATTCCATTTCAACAGACAGTGGATAATCCCCCGGTCATAGTGCAGTTTCTTTAGTTTCTCAATCCATCTGCAGGTGATTCCATTTCAACAAGCAGTGGATAATCCTGTGGTCACAGTGCAATTTCTTTAGTTTCTGTTTTCTTAAATCTCAATCTTTCTGTAGGTGATTCCATTTCAACAAACAGTGGATAGTCCGTGGTCATAGTGCAGTTTCTTTAGTTTCTCAATCCATTTCTAGGTGATTACATTTCAACAAACAGTGGATAATCCCTCGGTCATAGTGCAGTTTCTTTAGTTTCCCAATCCATTTGTAGGTTATTCCATTTCAACAAACAGTGGATAATCCCGCGGTCATAGTGCAGTTTCTTTAGTTTCTCAAATCATTTGTAGGTGATTCCATTTCAACAGACAGTGGATAATCCCGCGGTCATAGTACAGTTTCTTTAGTTTCTCAATCCATTTGTTGGTGATTCCATTTCAACAAACAGTGGATAATCCTGCGGTCATAGTGCAGTTTCTTTAGTTTCTGTTTGTTTTAAACCATAATCCATTTGTGGGCGATTCCATTATGACGAGCAGCGGACAATCCCCCGGTCGTAGTGCAATTTCTTTACTGTCTGTTTGTATTAAACCTCGGTCCATTTGTAGGTGATGCTATTTCAACAAGTAGTGGAGAATCCCCTGACCATAGTGTACGTTCAACACAACCATCAAAGCTACATTCACCAGCTAAACAGCCGGGCAAAAGTGAAGAAGAAATAAAGGAAGAAGAAGATTTTCAGTTAGCTTTAGCGCTGTCTAAATCAGAGGCAGAAGAAAAGGAGAAAATGGTATTTAAACTTGAATTCGATTAGTTAGATTTAAGCGCAATGAGGGTTGTGCATTATTGTAAGCTCTTCAGTTGAAAATGCGCACGTGCGCATAATTTTGTTAGGGGGATAATGTAAAAGAACATTTTATTTGATGATTTAAAAAAGAAGCACAAAGAAATTCCGATTTTTTTTTTGGGGGGGGGGGGTGTCCTGCTATTAAAATTTTTGTCCTGCAGCTCTCTAAATTAGAGGCAGACAAATGGGAAATGGAGTTTAAACTTAGATTCCGTCAGTTTGATTTAAGGACAATGTGGGTTGTGCATTATTAATTGTAAGCTGTAAGGTGCAAAAGTGCAGGTGCGCAGATTTTTTTTTGGGGGGGGGGAGCAATTTGAATGAAAATTTTCTTTGAAAATTTGAATAAGAAGCGCTTAGAAATTCCCAAACATTTTGGATTTCGGGGGCGGGGGTGCGTTCGCTCTGCTTTTAAAATCTTTGTGCTTTGGCGCTATCAAAATCAGAGGGAAATGAAAGAGAGAAAATGGTGTCTAAACTTGAATTCCATCAGTTAGATTTAAGGGCAAACGTGCACACATGCAGATTTTTTTTTGGGTCGGAGGGGCAATGCAAAGAACTTTTTATTTGATAATTTGAATAAGAAACGTCCAGAAATTGTGCTATAGCGCTATCTAAATCAGAGGCAGACGAAAGGGAGAAAAATGGTATTTAAACTCGAATTTGATTTGTTAGATTTAAGTGTAACAAGGGATGTGCATTATTGATTGTAAGCTGTAAATTAAAAACGTGCACTTGTGAAGAATCTTTTTTTTTTGGGTGGGGGGGGGAGCAAAGATCATTTTATTTGATAATTTGAATAAGAAATGCCAAGAAATTAGGGGAAAAATTGGTTTTCAGTGGGGGGGGGGTTGCTATTAAAGTCTGCGCTGCAGCATTATCAAAATCAGAGACAGACAAAAGGGGGGAAAATGGTGTTTAAAATTAACTTTGAGTTAGATTTAAGTGCAATAAGGGTTGCTCATTATTTATTGTAAGCAGTAAGTTGAAAACATGAACATGGGCAGAACTTTTCTTGAGGGGGGGGGGGGGCAATGTAAAAGAACATTTTATTTGATAATTTGAATAAGAAACGACCAGAAATTCGGAAGAATTTTTGGATTTTGAGGCAGGAGGTGCACTATCAAAATTTTTAAGCTTTAGTGCTATCAAAGTAAGAGGCAGAAGGAGAGGTGAAAAATACTTTTATTTTCTTTAACTTACTCTTTCTTTTATATATTTATTTACTTTTATTTATTCACTCTTTTATCTTGTTTACTTATTTGATTTAATGAATAATTTCTTAGACCACACTGCTTTACCATTTATAGAATTTAAGAGAGAGAAAAACGGTGATAATTTAGATAAAGCAGTGTAACAAAACAAAACTTAATTTTTTTTTCCGATGATAAGAGCTCTCCTATACGCGGAGTCGAAATATTCGGATTTTTATTGTTTTAAGTTTGTTGTTTTTTTCTTTTTTGGTTCCACTATTTTATTAGTTTTTCTCTCTCTTAAATTCTATTTGATTTCGGGTAGAACTTTTTTTTGGGTATAATATAAATAAAGCAGTGGAATAAAACAAAGATTTAATTTGTTTCTCCCGTTGATGAAAGGTCTCCCGGACGTGGAGTCGAAATATTCGGATTTTAATTATTTAAAGTTTGTTGTTGTTTTTTTGTTCCACTTTTTTTTTATTATACGTATTTTTCTCTCTTACATATCATTTGATTTAATTAATTTTATTATCTAGAAACTTCGTCAAACTGCCACGCTTCTCAACCGAACACCGACTATAACGGAGCCTGTTTCCCCTAAATCTTCAAAGTCGGAACTCGTTCAGGACCAAGAGGCAGAAAACCCGGAACTGGCACGCTATTTGAATCGATCTTATTGGGAAAATATGTCAAAGAGCAAAGGGAATGAAATAGCTGACGGCTATTCTGCGACTGTTGAAGTGAAAAATGGAATTGAACCAACGAAAATTGTTGAGGTCAGTTACTTTAATAGTAATTTAAGGCTAGTTTTTGCCCCGTGTTCCATGAAACATATTATAATTAGTTGCAGTTAATGCTATTGAATAAGCTTGTTGTTGCTTAGCGTGCTATTGAACAAAGTTTTGAAGTTGGGAAAATATGTCAAAGAGCAAAGGGAATGAAATAGCTGACGGCTATTCTGCGACTGTTGAAGTGAAAAATGGAATTGAACCAACGAAAATTGTTGAGGTCAGTTACTTTAATAGTAATTTAAGGCTAGTTTTTGCCCCGTGTTCCATGAAACATATTATAATTAGTTGCAGTTAATGCTATTGAATAAGCGTGTTGTTGCTTAGCGTGCTATTGAACGAAGTTTTGAAGTTTGTAAAAAAAAAAAAAAAAATTCCTGTTATCCCATAGAACATTTAAAATAAAGGAAATGGATTTGTTCTTATCCTGATAAATAAATATATCCAAATTCTTTCTATAGAATTACGGATTGCAGCTCATTGAGCTTTATTCCACAATAAGAAAATCGACATTGTAATAGGTTGCATTAAGCACTTATGCAATTGATGGTGAGATCTTTTACTTGGCTGTAGTTTATAGTTGGATAGTTAGGTAACTATTCATAAGGTCTAAAGATTATTAATATCTGGTAGATTAGTTATCTTATCGTCATCGTAACTAACTACGTAATCGTAACAGTAATCGTAATATTAACCCCAATAGACCGCAACACTAATCGTAATCGACTAAGCTCAAGTAATATTGGCTTTACTTGACTTAATACCCCTGGAGGACCTAGTATAGACTCTGGTGGTACTCCGCACGTGATACCCCTAGCTACAGACGTGAAATAGCCATTCAACACAGTTAATTTCGGTTATTTAAAAAAGATTTTTGTTGCGGTTAATGCTTCAGGTCTGTCCTGTTTTTTGATTTGAAGAAGGCGTTTGCCACGATTGACCATAAGCAGGTATTACTTGCGTTGGAGAAAATGGCTGTGACTGGAAAAAGTTGGACAAGGGTTAGATCTTCCTTGAATACTGGGAAGTAAATTGTCGTGGGTTGTTCTTTGACTTCTGTACCTAGGGGAGTAATTTGTGGATTGCTACAAGGGTTTATACTAGGTCCTCCTGGGATCTTCTCCGGAAGGTGTTAAGGTCGCTAAACAATTGTTTTGCATTATAGGCCTAAAGGTAGTAAGAGAGACAACAGCAAAAGACTTTGCTGTTGATTTTTGCTGTTGTTTTTGACCCTTTTTGCTGTTGTTTTTGACCCTTTTATTCCTAAAATAAATGAGGAAGGGATTCGGTCTAGACTAACTTTTTACGTTGAGAATTATAAAATTCCTATAAATACTTAATTTACTTTTTGTAAAAAAAAAAAAAAACTGTCAACGGGAATATTTGCTGTTTTAACTTGTTGAATGGGTAAAAAGGGTATTTGAAGCGGGTCTCCAGCTGCTTTATTCTTGAATTTGAGGAAGACACTATTAACTCTAAGCAATTATGACTTTAACTGGAAAAAATCGATTTTACTGGAAACAGTATGACAGGGTTTGAACCTTATTTGAGTAACCGAAAGCAAATGTGTTGTATGGGTCCTGCACTATAATTTTTTGTTTGAACCAATCACCTTTAGAAAAAACAAAACTTCATATTTGTTTTTAATCTAAATTCAATTAAAATCATGTAATTTTTAAAAACTGATATTCAAGACTAGCTTTTCTTTTATTTGTATTCTATGTCCTTATGTGAAAAGGATGTGATTAAGTGTATTTTACTCTGGACTTAATCAAATCGGCTTATAAGAAACAACTTTTGTTGATGGCCCAACTCTAAATCTGGACAAATCCGATTTCTGGATTTCTGGACAAAATCCGGCGAAGGTAATTGGGAAGGGCGTGTAAAAGCACAGGATGGCTGGCCCCCGCACGATTGCACTTCTTGGCTAACGGGCCAAGAAGCAGATGTCAGCACCGCCGGTAGGAACTGTTAAGTCCAGTGTTATTTTCTTTACCTTATTTGAAAGTGATATTATTAAGAAAACTCATGGTTAATCTAAAAACTCATGCTTCGTTTAAAATCTGAAAAAAATGCATTCGTCCATCTACATGTAAAAAGGGCATGAATGCCCGGGTAGAGGAATTTAAGTAGCTGAAATACCTTTAAAAGTTTTATAGGCGCTCTACACTGTTAGTAAATTTTAAGTGACTCTACTGGACTGTATTCAAAAAGTTCCTTGACTTTTGCCTCCCTGTAAAATAGAGTTTAATCAATATTTTACCTTTTTTTGATTTTACGTATCTTTTTTCTTGTAAACATTTATTTTTATTTTTTCTTGAAGCTTTTCCTTTTCTTTAAAGGGCTAGTGGCAACGCTAGCTTACGTATGCCTGCGTATGATGTTAGGGGGGAGGCTTTCACTGAAATTAGTCAGTGGACTCCTCTCCCCTTTTTCATAGCAAAACTAAAGTATCCCTCAGGAAAAATCTCTTGATTTTTTAAAAATAGATAGATGGATACAATAATAAATTTAAACATAAAAGCAAATACATTTTCATATACCCTACGTAAGGTTCAGTTGCCGGGAATACAGGGGGAAAAAAAACGCACATAATAGAAAAGGTTACTTTTAAATTGTAGGTCCCTTTTTTACTTGCAGAAGTTCCAAAATGGTGAGATGGATTCAGTCGATGACTTCGCCCTCAACTTGAGAAATCAAATTGAAATGTTTGTGAATCGAATGAAATCGAATTCAAGCAGAGGAAGGTACATAGCCAATGATACTTCAGTGCAGACTCTATTTCTAAACATAACAGCTATGCACTCTGAGCTCCTCAAGCACACACAGGACCTTGACCAAAGGAGAGGTTAGTGCAGCGTTTCAGGATCATTTTGAGTAAATTTTTGAAGAAGTAGGCTACTTTAATTGGGTAAAATGAAATAAATTTAATAATTTTAAACAAATAAAAAAGTTAATAAATACATGACAAATAAATTAATAAAATTTTACTAATTTCCTAAAAGTTTGTAATTTCAAATAAAGTTAAATAATTGGGTAAAATCTTGGGTAGATAATTTGAGAATCAAATTAAAATGTCCATGAATCGAATGAAACTGATTTCAAGCAGAGGAGGTACATAGCCAATGATACTTCAGTGCAGACTTTATTCCTGAACATGAAAGCTACATACTCTAAGCTACTCAAACATACACAGGGTCTTGATCAAAGTAGAGGTTAGTGCAGCCTTTCAAAGTCATTTTGGGTAAATAGTTGAAGTAAAATTTTAATTGCGTAAAATTTTAGTAAAATTGAATGATTTTAAATAAATAAAGTAAGTAAATAAATGAGAAGTAAATAGAAAAGTTTTTTAATTTCAAATAAGTAACTTAATAATCTTAAATAAAGTTAAATAGTTGGGTAAATTTTGGGTGAATAATTGGAACAATCAAATTGAAATTAAAAAATTCTAGTAAAATTCAATAATTTGAATAATTTCAAATAAATAAGTAATTTTAGTAAATGTATGACAAGTAAATAAATAAATTTAATTTATATCAAACAAACAATTTAATAATTTTAAGTAAAAACAAGTTATTGGGAAAAATTTTGGGTAGATATGATTTGAGAAATCAATTTGAAATGTTTTCCAATCAAATGAAATCGTATTCAAGCAGACAGAAGTACATAGTTAATGTCTCTGTGCAGACTTTATTCCTGGACTTAACCGCTATGCAGTCTGAACCTCTCAAATATGCAAAGGGTCTCGACCAAAGGAGAGGTTAGTGAAGTCTTAAGAGCCATTTTGGGTAAATAATCGCGTCGCTGGATTTGACTATATCCCGTACATGATTGTGACAAAATTGAACTGTAGCTGGGTGCTGTGGTTGCACATAGTGGGTTCTGAACTATTTTTATAGTATTGTCAAATCATATAATGTTTTCAAGAAGGCTTGTCAGGCAGACAGAGGCAAACAGCTAATTATACTCCAGTGCAGACTGACCGTCCTGTTTTGCACTCTGCGCTCAAATGTACACAGGAACTTGGTCAAAGGAGAGACTAGTGAAGCCTTTCAGAATAATTTTGGATAAATAACAATACTCTCGATGTGATCATATCCCGGATATTAGTGTGACAGCTTGACAATGTAGTTGAAACTGGATTTACTGTAACATGGTAAAAATGGTACAATCGCATTTCCAGGCATGGGTGCATTTCCAGGCATGGGTGCATTTCCAGGCATGGGTGCATTTCCAGGCATGGGCACATTTCCAGGCATGGGTGCATTTCCAGGCATGGTTTAAAAAAAAGTACATGGTGAGCATTGTGCCATTCTATTTGATATTGTCCATACAACTTAGGGGTATGTTTTTTCCTTTGTTTATTTATCTAACAAATTATCTTTTTCTCATTTAAAATTATTTAGAAAATTTTTTCTTAATTATCTTTTTTTATTTATTTTCATTGACTTGCTGTAGGAGTTTGATTCATCGACACCTATTCACAAAATTATGGGGCGGGGGTCATGGGCGTAATTTGAGCATTTCAATTGAGAGGCAAAAGAGGGTACACATTCGAGGGCTCTGGGGGCACGGAATATCCTTCAGAGGAAAAAAGGGTTTCCAGGGGGAGCCTCCCATGGTAAATTTGTGAAAAATACAAACCTAAACTGTTTTTTAAGCTGTCTGAAAACTTTTTTGGGAAATTATTTTTTAATTGATACCAAACATTAAACGTTGACAAAGTAAAGGTAGTGAAGGGTAACGGAGAAAAGTTACTATTTAAGAGGCTAATCGGTTAATTTTCAAAAAGTTGCATAGTACATAATAAACATATGACAACAATGAACAAATATAAAATTTGTAGTTGGCAGTCCTGGTTCTGTGCCCGTGCGGTGGTTGAGACTCACCGGTGTGCATGACGCCTATCTGTTTTTTGTACGCTTATCGTACCCTATCAAACTTGAAACAAAACTAGCGCTATAGCAGTTTTTTACAGTATCGACCTTAATTCAATAAAAAAGTAATTTAAAAAGTGCCTCTTAACCATTTCCACTTTTATGTTAATCTCGCAACACATAAACCAGTTTCTCACCTTTTTTCCAAATTATTAGGGGGGGGGGGTCGGGCAAGAATTGTTTTCGCTTTTTAAAGTAAAGTTCAAAAATGGAATTTTTGAAATGTATGTTTTGTGATTTTGATTACTATAATACAAAAAAGGCATTTTTCAAAGTCTAGGGAGGGGGGCGGGGTGGCAGTAATTATCCCTTCCCCCCTCCCCAAGTGGCGCCACTAATTTGACATTTAAAAAGAGTCATCTGAAAGCTTATTCAGAAAAAAAATCAACTTTCACTGTCTCTATTAAAGATTTTACCTTTGATTATATTTGATTTCATTATTTTATCCTGATTCCAGGGTACTACGAGACACTGCAGGATAAATTGACACAGGCGCGTGATGCACGAGCCGCTTTGGATGCACTTCGGGAGGAGCATCGTGAGAAACTGCGCCGAGCTGCTGAAGAAGCTGATAGACAACGGCAAATGCAAATGGCTTTTAAACTTGACATCATGAGAAAGAAAAAACAGGTTAGTTCATGACGTGTTAGTAGAATACTTGGGAAATAATTTTTTAGATCAAATTCTGTTTCCAACCATAAATAAAATGAAACGTGAATATATTCATAACGTATAAATTCGGGTAAAAATGAAAGGTAAAAACTGCGATTTCCAAGATTTTTCTTTTGATTATTTTAAAATTATGAATATTTTAGGGCAGTGTCACAATTTGTCAGTGTTGCCTTGTTGAGTTGTGAAAACAAGCCTAATTAGTTAAATTAATAAGTCATTGTCCATAAAATTCCAATTATAAACTATATGTTTACTCCCAAATATTGCTGCCTCTTCAGAGGTAAGCTACACCTTCTTTAGCTGTTTTATGCCACATGTTTTTAGCTTATTTTTTGCTGATTCTTCACCCGCTTTTTTTTTTAATTTGGCTCTTTTTCAATGAAAGCTGAATTCTAAATTTGTGCCAATTGTTAAAGATATACATGATTGCATAAATTTCAAATTAACCAATTCAAACAAACATATTTCATTTTGAATGTCCTTGGTACTTCAAGTTGGTTCTGTTTACTCTTAAACTGGAGCAGATTTACTGATATAGACTGGTACAGGAAATATCCAAAGGAGTGGGTGATCACAAGGCTTTTACAAGGGATCTTGTGATCTTCAAAAAAGTGCATTTTAAGGTTCAAATATCGGAATGCATCTGTACTTTCAGCATTTAAGGAGGTTTAGCTCTTCTAGATTTTTTTTTGCATTTTAAGTAGTTTCCATTAGAAAGCCGAAGCCCTTAGCCCCCAGATAATTGTTACACGGGGAAAAACGCACTACATTCTTTTTTTTAACATAGAAAAAATACAGTTGACTTGGTTTTTATAAATAATGGTATTTTTGGCAATTGGTATGGCTGTCATAGATTATTCCTGCCTCAAAAATGTAATAACAATTAGATGACATCAGACTTTAGTCCCCTTTCCCTCTATGCCTGATTTTGGGTTTGAACCCCTCCAAACCAGATGGATTTGCGCATGACTAAATTTTCGGTAATCCTTCGTCTCCACGAATCTATTGAATCCATACCCAGGGTAGATCTGCCTCCCTTAATTAGTACTAGTACTACTAACAACAAATCAAAGTAGTACCAAGCCGCCTTAAGCCAATACAGCTGGGTACGCTCCTCCTCCATTCCAGTCTATCAAAAGCTCCCCTCTTTACGACTCCCAAGAAGTTCCAATTTTTTTCAAATCCTTTGTTACAACCTCTTCCCACCGCATTCGAGGATGGCCTGCTTTTCGTTTGGCCCTGTATTGATGGCTGAAAATGGTGAATTCCCCTGAAAAACATCTAACAAATCCTCCGTCTTCTGAACTATACTTAACCACTGTCATCACTGTATAGCTTTGATTACTAAGTCATTTTGTAGCAGCTCTAAGACACTTTATCAGACTGCCCCTTTATTGACCATAACGTTCTACTAGAACTACCTTTGTCCTAACACCAGCACCCTGTTAGATTAGGGTTATCCACTCCATGGACAAACTCTGCTTCAACGGGTTGAATAATTATGTACTATGTTGATAGAAATTTAAATATTTAATTTCACTCTTATTCGGTTTTCGCCGCTTTGAGTCAACAATCTAATAAATTAAAAACTTTCACATAATAAACTTGTTAAATTAATAAATCAAATTTATTAAAATGAGACTAAATCAACTGATTAATTAATTTTCTTCATCGTGGACAAAATATGCGATCATATTTGGCTGATTTCAAAAGTAAAATTCTACTTTTTAATCATTCATAGTTTTGCGTAATAATTGTTTGGCACCTTTATTTATTTAAAATTTTTGTTTTTTTTTAATTTGAAAGAAAGGCCGTCTTTGGCTCCATTCCTTCTACGGAATCTCGGATATTTTTACTATATTCTCCATAATTTGTTATATTTCCTTTCGTAATCTGCCTCTTTTGAGTCAGTCTTTTAACTTGTGTCCCATCCTCCTAAGTATCACCCTCCTTTTAAAATAAATGCTTGCGTGCGTGCCTAAGAGGATCATCCGTATTTTGTCCTCCTATTTATTTTAGATTGGAAAAGGGGTTAAGATAGGTTTCGAATTTGTTTCGGTTTCTGAAACATAGTTCTATGCATTTTTATATTTTTCCTCCAACAATAATTTTTCAAACTTTATTGGGTATTTTTCACCCAAACAATCGACTTACCCAACGACTCTCTCAGATCGAGATGCGATTTTATTGGTGGTTTGAACTTTGTTCTAGCTATTATTTCCTGTCTTGGACAAACATAATTTAAAAAAAAGACAAAGGAAAACAATTAGTTTACCGTCTTTGCCAATGATTAGTAAAACAGCTGTTATTTTCAGGAGTATCTTGAATATCAGAGACAGCTGGCAATGCAAAGAATTCAAGAACAAGAACGAGAAATGCAACTTAGAATGGAACAACAGAAGCAAATGTATCTTCGCTCCTCCGCCGGATATCCTCCCCAAGGACCTTATATACAGCCACCTGGTAAAAAGAAATCTTCACTACTCTTATATTATTATATAATATAATATATATTATTATCATATAACATATATTATTATTATATAATATATATAATATCTATATATATATATATATATACTCAGACTTAAAATAATATTTCCCCTATTTAGTAAATCTCCGTAAAAGGTTCTGATTGTAAACCGTCTTAGCTTTGTTGTCAGTGCCAAAATCTTAGCTTCCTTTGCTCTTTCTCTTTTAATACACAGTGCCAAAATTACACCTTTTGTCTTTTGCTTTTTTGGCTCTTTTTAAAAGGTTTGTTTAGGAGCTTTCGCTTTTTTAAGATTCTAAAGAAAAAATCATAAAAGTGACCTTTTCAACTTTTTCACAAATATATTTTTAAATTGGCAAGTCTAAATTCCAACCTAATTTTTATTAAAAAGTTTTTGTTTTATTTTTACATACAAATCACATCCATTTCAGAAATTTGGACTTTTAGGTTACAAGGTTGCATTTCTAAATTCCAGATTAAATTCTAACTCATTATTTAGTTAATTCTAACTCAAATTCTAATAATTTTGCATTTTTTTTGCCAATTTCCTATGACTTACTCAATCAAATCAGTGATTGCTTAGAGAGATGGTTCGTCAATTTTAATTTGTTTCATAGCTATGAAAATTGCTGCTCGGAGTTCACTGCTTTATAGGAGTTCGGGTGAGCCTATGTAGGTAAAGACAAAATATGCTTCAAAATTTTAAGAAGAACGAATTTGCAGCCTCTTGTAGTTAGAAGAACAACGCCGACTAGGGGGAAGGGCAAGTAAATGCAGAATAACTATGGAATTAAACAGCCTTGTTCTGTGAATCCGCTGTAACTCTGATGTTATAAAGCAACGGACGCATACGCAATGTGGAGCTTTTTTTAATTGGTTAATGCGCAGCTTTGCTGTTTTATAACAGCAAATAACAGCCCAGGCCATTCAATCGACATCCCTAAAAACATCAGAATTTGACAACATGTAATATGTGACAGTGTTACTGCGAATGTCCAAAATTGGTAAATGTCAACATTCTCCAATGAATGTCCAAAATACTTTTTTTTTTCTTCTTAGATTTAGCCAGCGTTGCCAGTCAACTTTTTCAGTTTTATGCAAGGTTTGATGATGACAGGTTAGGTTAGTTTAGATTATATTCCATTTCTGAGATTTGTAACCTAATTTCATCAAACCCAACCTAACTTTAACTTTTACCATCAACGCTTGCATAAGACTGAAAAAGCTAATTGAATCCAAGGAGAGAAAATGGAATTTTGAACGTTCACCGGTGAATGCCAACATTAACCAGATTTCGGACATTCACAGTGACGACAACAGGTGATATCAGACTACCTAACTGGCTAGTTAACCTACTCTTGGTAGTTAATCAGGTTCTTTTATGTAATCCTAGGTAGTTAATCAATTTCTTCTGAGCAGTTAACAGTGAATTGGGTTTGTATTCTTAATGTTAAAACTAAGATCCAACTTCAAATATTGATTGTATAAGTATTAAACACCTTTTTCCACCATTGATTATGCTATCCCTCTAATTAATTTATTTGATGAAAGAAAAATTTAAGCCACATAATTTGGTAAATACATCTTTTTTAAGTACCAATGACATTGAAAATTAAATTTGATTTTTTGGATTGGTTTAGTAGATACTTACACAACTATATATATATCTTTAAAAGGTTAGAAAAAACCAGGAATTTGGTTTCTAAAGGAAAAGATGTCCATATGCAGTTATGTACTTTTTGGTAGTAGCGGATGCTGAATTTAAAAAAAGTAAACGTGGATGAAAAATCAACAAAGAGTAAAATAAAAACAAACGGCAACAAAAATCTTGAAGCTATAGCTTTTCTTTGATATTCTGGTTGCCTTTGGGAATCAACAAATTGATAATGTTCGAGTATTCACAGACGGAAAACAAAATAATTAATTTTGCTCATTTCTTTCTCAATGTGATACTACCCTTAAAATTTCATAATTTTCAGATAACCAAAAGAAAAATTATAAAAAATTGTGGTTTAATGTTTGAACTCAGCTATGATTAGGCTAACAAAAAAACAAACAACAACACATTTTTTTTTCTTGTTGGGTACTGAGGACGGCTTGGCGGAGGTCTTTGCTGAAATATCTGCTTTCCTCTTTTCGCTTTTTTTTATATGGCTTAAAATCACCTTAAAATATGGTTTATTATATAACTTTAATTATATGGCTTATAATTTTTACGGTAATGCGGTTTGCAGTGGTAGCTAGCAACCTAGTAAGAGACGATCACGTCCCATAGTAAAAAATAAAATAGCCCGTAACTCCTTAAAATAGAATCAGGTCAAAAAATGAAGTACACTATTTGAACTGCCTTGTCAGAAACCCTATATAGAAAACTTACAGCTCGTTGGCTTGAATAACGAAGTTGGCTTGAAAATGCTTGAACTACGATGCTCTGCATCAACGCATCTTTTTTTTCCTTTATTTTTTCCTTTGCAGCTAGTGGGGCACTGGAAGATCATAGAGAGGTGTTAAATGGCTCATTTTAAAGGAAACTGATGTATTTAAAAACCTTGTGTAATTGACAAAAATAATCTTTATTACAGAATCATTTTTTTTTACGAAAAAGATTGTATTTTCAAGTACAAAATTGATGAATGACGTCTTAATCTTAAATTTTAACCATATATGGCGTAAAAATAAACGCAATATTATGATGTTAGCTATAATGACATCAGTATATTTTAACACATTTTCAGTTCAGAATCGTTAAAGTTATTATGCAAACTGCAAAAATACTTGTGGTGTCTGAGCGTTATAGTAAAGAACGAACTCAAGTCCAAAAGAAACTGAACCCTATGGTTCATTCATATAATCTTCATTATTTTAGCTAGGAGGTAACTAAAACAATTATTTCCGGGTTGCAGCGGTAGCTAGCAACCTAGTAAGAGACGATCACGTCCCATAGTAAAAAAAAAAAAAAATAGAACATAACTCCTAAAACCAGAATCAGATCAAAAAACGAAGTTCACTATTAGAACCGCATTGTCCAATACCCCTATATAGGAAACTAACTGTCCCTTGGCTTGGAAAACAAAGAAAATATGCTTGGCTTGAAAAACAAGAAAGGTTGCTTGGACTACGATATTCCGCGTCGACAGCAGGTTTGCCCAGTATTATTTGAATTGTTGATTTGTGACTTGTTTAGCTGTGACAAAGGGAGAAGACTTATTCAAAAACATGTTGGCGCTGATCTTATCGAGGATCTATAGATAAAAAAACAATTGTTAAATTTCTTTATTTATTCTCCATGGTGGTAAACAGATAGTTGCTTGGCCTTCAAGTAATTTTCTTATTCAATTTACTCCATATGGAGATACACAAATAGCTCCTCAGTCTTCAAATAGTTTTCTTATTTCAACCTCCTCATCTCAGCTTCTTTATTCACTTTATATGAAGATATTGATTCACTCCACATGGACATAAATAGATAGCTCCTCCGCCGTCAAATAGTTGTCTTTTTTCAATGCGCTTATTCAGTCTATATGGAGATAAACGGGTAGCTCCTCGACCTTCAAATGCTTGTTCATTCACTACCTATGGAGATATTCCTTCACTCCATGTGGAGATACATAAATACCTTTTTCCATGTTCCTTATTTTAATGTGTTCATTCAGTCAATATGGAGATAGATAGATAGCTCCGCTATCTTTCAAATGGTTTTCTTTTTTCAACTTCCTCGTTTCAGCTATTAAATTCACTCCATGTGGAGATATTAATACACTTTATTTGGATATAAATAGATAGCTCCTCGGTCTTCAAATAGTTTCCCTTTTCCAATATGTTCATTTAATCCATATGGAGATAAACAGATTGCTGCTCAACCTTCAAATCGTTTTCTTTTTTTTCATCTTTATCATTTCAGCTTATTCATTCACTTCATATGGAGATATTCATTCATTTCATATGGAGATGAATAGATCGCTGTTTTACCTTCAAATAGTTTCCCTTTTCCAATATGCTCATTCGATCCATATGGAGTTAAACAGGTCGCTCCTCGACCTTCAGATAGTTTCCGTTTTTCATCTTTATCTTTCAGCTTATTCAGTCACTTCATTTGGAGATATTCCTTCATTCCATATGGAGATAAATAGATCGCTCTTTGGCCTTCAAATAGATTCTCTTTTCCAATATGCTCCATCAATCCATATGGAGTTAAACAGATTGCTTCTCGACCTTCCAATAGTTTCCATTTTTCATCTTTATCTGTGAGCTTATTCATTCACTTCATATGGAGATATTCGTTCATTCTACAGTGAGATAGATAGATCGCTCTTTGGCCTTCAAATAGTTTCCTTATTTCAAATTCTTCATTTCAGTTTGTTCATTCACTCAATATAGAGGTAAATAGATAGCTCCTAAATCTTCAGATAGTTTTGTTTTTTCAACTTCTTCATTTCAGCTTGCTTATTCGCTCCATGTGGAGATGAATTGATAGCTTTTTGGCCTTCAAAGAATTTCCCTTTTCCAACTTCCCCATTTGCTGCATAAGGAGATGAATAAATAATTCTTCGGTCTTCAAAAAGTTTCCTTTTTGCAACATCCTTATTTCAGCTTATTCATTCACTCCATATAGAGATGAATAGATAGCTTCTTGACCTTCAAATTTTTTTTCCCCCAACTTCTTCATTCAGTATGTATGAAGGTAAACAGATAATTTCTTAACCTTCAGTGATTTTTTTTTTTCTCAACATTACGTGTCAAACGGTTAGTTTTATTTTGTTTATTCTTTATTTTGGATTAACTATTTTCAATTTCTAGGGGTGCCGGGATACGCGCAACCTCCACAAGGCTACCCAGGAGCTATGCCACAACACGCTGGTAGTTACGGAGGTCAACCTCAACAGTCATTTGCACCTCCTGTAATGTACAGAGCGCCCTCTCTAGGACCAGCCAATCAGCAACAACCTCCAAATCAATATGTTCCAATGCCTCACTCTCAGCAAGGTGAGTTTTGCTTATCAAATATTAGATTGACTATTTTTTTTTTGAAGTTTGCCATATTTTGGAAAGAGAACTTACTATTATAATCTACAGAAGAAAAGATCAATGACCAACTACATAAAGACATCCAGCATGCCCAACCTTTTACCATATCCCCTAGAATCTATAGAATCTAGATTATAATCTACAGAAGAAAAGATCAATGACCAACTACATAAAGACATCCAGCATGCCCAACATTTTACCATATCCCCTAGAATCTAAAGAATCTAGATTATAATCTACAGAAGAAAAGATCAATGACCAACTACATAAAGACATCCAGCATGCCCAACATTTTACCATATGCCCTAGAATTTACAGAATCTAGATTATAATCTACAGAAGAAAAGATCAATGACCAACTACATAAAGACATCCAGCATGCCCAACATTTTACCAAATCCCCTAGAATATATAGAATCTAGATTATAATCTAAAGAAGAAAAGATCAATGACCAACTACAAAAAGACATCCAGCATGCCCAACATTTTACCATATGCCCTAGAATTTACAGAATCTAGATTATAATCTACAGAAGAAAAGATCAATGACCAACTACATAAAGACATCCAGCATGCCCAACCGTTTACCACATCCCCTAGAAAACAATAAATATACAGAGTTTTAAAACTTAGTAGCACCGCAAAAACAATTTGACGGCCAAAAGTACTGTTTTAAAACCTTTCCCGCTCTTGGAGAAACTGGCAGGATTTATGAGCTGGGCAATCTTTAAGAACTGAGGCTTTCTTTTGGGAGGCAACGGATGGAAAACAGTACAAATAGAGGCGAGCATTAACGTCAGTAGACCCTAATATACGGCTATTAACGTCAAATATCTTTATGCTGGTTATACTATCACTTAAACTGAGCGGTGCCATTTTGTAAGTTCGGTGTTAAGAAGGGAGTTAACTTTTCCCGGCCATAGCTTTTTCCATTTATGATCATGTAAACTGTTATGTTTCTTTAGGTCGCTCCTTGACCTCCCTTGCCAGTCGAGTCAAGGTGGCGTTCACGGATCAGAGCCGTAATATTGGGAATAATCCACAGTTTTTTGTATTCATTGATCACCACAGTATTTATTGGAAACATTTTGAGGTATTTAGAGTACAATTTTTCACTGGGAGTGCACACCCATTGCTCAAGTGAATCGTCCGCTGAAACCTGTTCAGTCATCAAGTGTATCAAATCCTCGGACTGCAGAGCCATCTCGGGTTACAGAGCCGGTCATTTGTCTGACTGATATATGTAACTAGTAAAAATGTAGGTGAGAAAAACATTTGTCGAAAACGACGATCTTTGAACGTTTGTAACCACAACAAACACGAAAGGCCAATCGTTTATTTTTGTTAGTGTTAATTTTTTGGGAGATTTCGGGAAATTCTGGAAATTCGTTCAGGAGAATTCAGGGATAACCTAATTTTTTGTTTAGTTTAGTCTAATAAATATTGTCGATAAGTATCTTGACAAATCAAAATAAAAGTTGTAAAAATTAAATTGTCTTGGAAAGGGGGAAGAATATAAGGGTGAACGCCAAACTCGGCTCTTTTCAGTTTGTGATGTACTGCTGGACATGTAAGGTTGTAAATTTTAAGCTGTGTAACCCCCAAGCTTAAGTTTAAGTATGAATCTTAGTATTTTTATTAAAAAGGCGTAAATAATTTGTATATGTGCTCTATGCACGTTAAATTTTGATTCTTAAAGAGAAGTTACATTTTATATATAAATACATAAAGGATGAGGGGACTGGTGGAAAGCATTATGTTGATAACACCATCATCTATAATAAAATGAACAAGTAATAAAGCTTAAGAATCCCTTATTTCCACCTTTGAAGGCTGGTAGTTTGGTCACCTTAAAGCTCCGCAGAAGAAATAGATGAAAAATAATGTTGAATTATATCTAAACTAAATACAACTACAATATGGGTATGTCCGGCTGAGAGTCTAGCTCGTATTACCAGGCAACCAATAACAAATAAAAACAACAAAAACATAATATATTTTTACATAATCAAACTATTTTTAAAAAAAAAAAAAAAAAAAAAAAAATGTATGACTTACCAAGCATCACCCCAAGCCAGCAGCCAAATTGAGAACAAACTAAAACAAAACACCAAAAATAGTAAAGTGAAGCCGTGGGGAAACCCTACCAAGAGAATGAGTCAGCGGGACGACCATAACTGAATTAAAAAAAAAATGATGAAAGGGTTAGTAAAAAGAGTTTTTAATTGCCCCCGCAGCGTACCAACAGAAAGACCAATTTTAGGAATTCGTTGGTCTTGTTTGTACTCTACCATTTTACCACGCCACGGAACTTTAAGAGGGACGATAAAGTAACTGCTTTGTTTCGTATTTTTCTGTGAATAAAATTAATCGAGTTACTGGTTGTAGAAATGGTCATGGAAAAACAGCGTTCACACCGGAACGAGTTAACATGGTTTTGAAATGTGTGTTCACACACTGTGTAAGTGCACAGTGTGAACAGTTTTCAAACTGTCATTAGAGGTCACATTGTAATTTACAGGCTCTGCTTATTCTAAGTCCGGAAACTTATACTAAAGTGTAAACGTTTTGCAGAAAAGAAAAAAAATTATTAGTTCCAGTAGGACACGAAAAAAGAGTCCCAAAACGTTCTCAAAAACCTAACCTAACATTCTCAAGAACCAAAATAGCATGGTTTTCATAACTAATCCACAAAACATTGTAAAAGTATTATTTAACTTGAACTTATTATAGTAACACCCACCTTCGCCTAAAAAATCGTACGATAGATTATATATCCTTTTGGTTTTTGCATTTTTACGGTAGCCGTTTCAAGTATTTTATCATTCTAGTGATAAACATCTGAAGTTTTCTATTTTCATCTGAAATGTCGGGGGAAAAAATGATGAGCAGGGTTGCAACCTGTGCAACCTGACTCTTCTCGGAAGGGCGTTTATTAAAAACTTTTTATTTTAGTTTTAGGCTCTTAGAGAACTTTCCTTATATCTTAAGGAATCTTTGTATGATTAGTTCATACTATAATGATTGGATGTAAATTGGATGTGGATTTGACAGCTGCATTTGGGACTGCAGAATTAAATAGTTTATAACAGTCCTCACTCCATATTTGTGCTTTTGATAATGTTGTGTCTTTTCTTTGAGTAAGTAAAAAAGTACCTAGTGTATCAAAGTTTTCACTTTGTTTTCACTCACCAAGTTTTCACCTGGTTAAGTGAGAACTGAACAGTGTGCAAAAACCAATCAAACTTTGCTAAGTTGTGCCCGAGCCAAAAAGTAGTCACACTTGTCAACAACATCAAATTTACGCATCCTTGTATGGTGTACCAGTTTAATACATCTAAGTGATTAGTGCTATGTACGAGCATAACACTGCTGCAGTTAAGGTAGGAAATGAGGTTAGCAGCTGGTTTTGTGTTAAATCAGGTGTGAAACATAGTTGTGTCCTATTCCCATTTATATGGATCACTCTGATGGACTTTGTCTTAAGGAACACAGGAACGGCAATGGGAGAACACGGAATCAAATGGGGAAGTAAAACTTTCCTGGACTTAGATTTTGCTGATGATTTATGCATCCTAGATGAAAGTGTGAGAAAAACAAATGAACTTTTAGAGGTTTTGTGAGTTTAGGGTGCTAGAGTAGGTTTGAAAATTAAATTTAAGAAGACTAAGTGGCTAAGGCTAGGAATAAGTAAAGATGAAAAGGTGACATTGGGTAGCGAAAAGATTGATCAAGTGGATAGCTTCACTTACCTTGGTAGTATTATTAGTAAAGACGATGGATGCAGTGAAGAGGTTAAAAGTAGAATAGCCAAGGCTCATGGTGTTTATTTTCACAGTCGAAAAAAGTTTGGGAGACTAAGAATAAGAAGATAGAATTAGAAAGGTTTAGAAGGCTGGGGCACGTTCTGTGGATAAAGGATGACAGATTGTCCTTATTGGCCAACCGTCGAAGGCTAAACGGAAAGCAGGTCGTCTTCAGTTGGGGTGGGAGGATGTCGTAAGGAAAGATTTAAGGGAAATGGGGACTTCCTGGGAGAGTGTAAAGAGGAAGGCTTTCAAAGGACTGGGGTGGAGAAGGAGCGTGCGTAGCTGTGTTGGGCTCAGGCGGCTTGGTGCCTTGGGGTCTTGGTGATGTCTTAGTACTAGAAGCGTTAATATACAATATTTGGGAACAGGTTAGTATTGATACAAGCTTTCCAAAACGATTTTTGTTGGTTTAAATTTTTGCTCCTGTAGAACAAGTGTGAAATTAAAGTCTTTTGTGAAATAGTCATTGTGAAAAATAGTCATGTGAAAAAGTCATTCATAAACCTTGGCTTTTTAACAATGCAGATGGAACTGGTGTGTCTAGCGCATTAGAATTTTATCTTTCTTGCATATATCTGATAAAAAATAAATAAATAAAAACTAAAGAGTAATGTGTTTTCAAGACGTAATAACTGTTTTCATAGGATGAAATACTCTTTGTCTAGTATATTTGAGCTTGTAGAACAGAAAAGGAAGAGCAGAAATCTTTATTGTTAAAATTAATGGGCCTGACCTTACTTATTACATAATTATTTCAAATTACCTAATTAACAGAAACAAATACTGAATATTTTTTCCTTTATGGTGTTGATTATCCATGGGTTATTCTTTCTTTCGTGATTTTTCGTTGATATAGATAAATTGATTGACTGATTTTAAAATTTGATCTATTTATTTTGCAGGGTCAGTGCCTCCTATGCCAGCTAATAACCCTCAGTACCAAGTAACACCACCAGGAGCACCAAATTATAATATGCCACAACGTGGACAACACATTCAAGGACAGCATGTTCAAGGACAACAGCCACCTAATTATATTTACCCAATGCCTGGTAGTGATCAACCACATCAAGGTGAGAATTATTTGTAATTTGAGTGGATGTGGAAGTGGGAGTGTCAAAATGGTGGCAGTAACAGATCTGCAAATATGGTAATGGAGTGGGGACAAGTGGGTTGTTTGCAAGCTATTTAAGGGGGGGGGGATCTAAAATGAGACTGATTTTAGTAGTGTTGCTCTACAATGCTTTTGAAGTGAGAAGCACTGTTCTAAATGTTTTTGTGTGATAGCACTCGGTTTTTTTTTTTAATGTTTTCATTTTATAACTTTAAGAAATCAAAAATTAATTAATATTTTCAGGAATAAATATCAGCATATGTATATTAAACTGACAATACGCATTTTTTTCAGTAAAGGACAAATTATATTCTGGCTTAGAAAGAATAGGGGTTTAGAAACCTACTCATAATTATTTCTGCTCGTTTTGAGTTTGACTCTGTTATTTATTTTAATTCCTGTTTGTTTTTGGGTTTCGTTTATTTATTGATACTGATTTGTGGTAGTTGTATGTTTGGTAGATTATTTGATTCTATTTTTGTTAATTTTGATTTTAATAGAGTTCTTTACTTTTTTTTGAAAACTTATTTTGTGGAAAATGTTTTTTTTAATTAATTAACATTAAAACACGGGGATTTTCTTATTGTTATTATTATTATTATTATTATTATTATTATTATTTATTGGAAAACCCGTCATACAAAAAAAAAAGAAAAGACGGAGCAATAAACGAAAAAAAAGAAAAGAAAATAAGAAACACACATAAACTTACCTGTGATAATAATGTGACGAACGCTTGAGCTAAGATCTAAAACAACTCTTAGAACAAATTGCAAAGACGAGAAAGAAAAACTCAATTATACACTGCACTGCAGGTACGTGACATGTTTTTCTTTTTAAACATGTTTTATCTTATTATAAATATTTATAATAAAACATTGTGCTGAACAGATGAGTTTTTCACCAGGGGAACAGTTTGTGAGGCTAGATTGGATCAATATTGGCGTCAATGAGGCTAGATGGGGTCAATATTTAAGGGGGATAAATTTTTTAAAGTGATACTCTAAAATGAGAAGCGCTGTTCAAAGTATCTTTATGCGAGAATATTCGCAAAATTATTCTGTAAGTGCCACTGGATTGCTAGTAGGCTTGTTTTGTCTTGAGAAATGGGCCCTTTCGTATCTTATCATGAAAAGTTATTTATAATCATATATACTTGTAAGAAAATATGAATCAAATATAATTTGTATATGAAAGTTTTGAGGTCTAAATCTGAGAGACGAAACATTTGGACAACCACTGCTCTAACATGAGAAGCACTATTCTAAATATCTTAAATGTAATAATACTTGCATTAGAAAGTGCCATTGGATGGCTAGTTGTTGTGCTTTTAATCGTGCACTCCCCCTGGATCCCAACAATATATGCACTTAATCCTATTATAAATGGCCATTTACAATAAAATTAACCAAAAACTTTTTGCACAAAATATGTTTAAAAAAAAAAGTAAATAACTCTATTAAACTAGAAATAAATAAAAATAGAATCAAATAATCTACCAAGCGTGCAACTACCACAAATCAGTATCAATAAATAAATGAAACCCAAAACAAACAGAAATTAAAATAAGTCAAACTCAAAAAGAGCAGAAATTAATGTGAGTAGGGTTTTATACCCCAAGCTTTCTAAAAGCCAGAATATAATTTGTACTTTACTGAAAAAAAAATCAAATGAATTTACCAAGATTAGTTGCTACAGTAGACAATTGGTAAGTTGGCTACTAGTTTCTGACCAGCTTGTACAATTTACAAGTAATATTTGACTAATCTTAACGAAAAAAGTACCACGACCTTTACCTCTTGGATGGTGTGGAAAAGAGGTTTTTTCAAACCTCTTGAGATAGCCATAAATATATGGCTATCTCAAAATTTTGATTGAGCCCTTTCCAATCGAATGAGCCCTTTTTGAAGTTTCTACGAGAATGCTTTCTATTCAAACCTTATATGCCCCCAGGGCCTAACTTACAACTCTTGCACTGAGGACTGTGGGGGGACTGTCATCCTCAAAGACATAATTTCCGGACTTTTCAACTACGTTGAACAAAATGGCTATCTCAAAATTTTTATTGGATGTGTTTGGGAAGATAGTGGGCGTGGCAGGGGTGTTAGTTTTCCTCCAATCACTTTTGACTATTAAAAAAGGCACTAGTGCTTTCAATTGGAAATTCAAAGGAAATTTGAAATTCAAATTTCCAATCAGTCAGAAATTCAAAGGGCTAGTGCCCTTTCCGATAGTCGAAAGTGATCGGAGGGCAACTATCCTCCCTCTCACGCCCACCATTTTCCCAAACACAACCAATCAAAATTTTGAGACAGTCATTTGTTCAACGTAGTTGAAAGTTGTAGAAATTAGGTCTTTGAGGATGATAATCCTTTCATAGCCCTCAAGGCAAGGGTTGTAAGTTATGCCCTAGGGGCATATAAGATTTTTAAAGAAAGTGTTGTCGTAGAAACTTCAAAAAGGGCACATTTAACTGGAAATTGAAATGGCTAGTGCCCTTTTTAATAATTGAAAGCTATTGGAGGGCAAATAACCTCCCTTTCACACTCACCATTTCCCGAAACACATCCAATAAAAATTTTGAGATAGCCATTTTGTTCAACGTAGTTGAAAAATTCTGGAAATTATGTCTTTGAGGATGATAAACCCCCTACAGCCCCCGGGGCAAGGGTTGTAAGTTATGCCCTGTGGGCATATAAGGTTTTTTATAGAAAGGGTTGTCGTAGAAACTTCAAAAAGGGCTCATTCGATTGGAAATTGAAAGGGCTAGTGCCCTTTTTTATAGTCAAAAGTGATTGGGGGGCAACTAACCCCCCTCTCACGCCCACCATTTCCCCAAACACATCCAATCAAAATTTTCAGATAGCCATTTTGTCAATGTAGTTTACAGGTCTGGAAATTAGGTCTTTGAGGATGACAACCCCCTCCCCCCACCCAACCCTTAGGGCAAGGGTTTTAAGTTATACCCTGGGGGCATATAAGGTTTTTTATAGAAAGTGTTGTCGTAGAAACTTCAGGGGCTCATTCGATTGGAATTTGAAAGGGTTTTTTCCCTTTTTATAGTCGAAAGTAATCAGAGGGCAACTAACCCTCCTCTCATGCCCATTATTTTCTCCAACACATTCAGTCCAAATTTTGAGATAGCCATTTTGTTCGACGTAGTAGAAAGGTGCGGAAATTATGTCTTTGAGGATGAAAAACCCCCCACAGTCCCCAGGGCAAAAGTTGTAAGTTATGCCCTGGGGGCATATAAGGTTTTCATAGAAAGTGTTGTCGTAGAAACTTCATTAAGGGCTCATTCAATTGGGAATTGAGAGGGCTAGTACCCTTATTAATAGTCAAAAGCTATCGGAGGGAGAATACCCCCCCCCCCCACGTCCATCATTTCCCCAACACATCCAATCAACATTTTGCTATAGCCATTTTGTTGAACGTAGTTGAAGGGTCTGGAAATTATGTCCTTGAGTATGAACCCCCCCCCCCCCCACAGCCCTCAGGACTAAGGCTGTAAGTTATGCCCTTGGGGTATATAAGGTTTTTATAGAAAGCGTTGTGGTAAAAACTTCAAAAAGGGCTTAGTCGATTCAAGATTGAGAGGGCTATTTCCCTTTTTAATAGTCGAAAGTAATTGGAGAGAAAATCACCCCAATCCCATCATTTCCCCAAACATTTCCGATCAACATTTTGGTATGTGCATTTTGTTCAACGTAGCTGAAAGGTCTGGAAATTATGTGTTTGGGGATAACAAATCCCCCCAGCCCTCAGGGCAAGGGTTGTAAGTTATGCCCTGGTGGCATATAAGGCTTTTTATAGAAAGCACGGTCATATAAACTTTGGAGGGGGATCATTGGATGTAATCAGAGACTCTAGTGCTCTTTTTAAGAGTCAAAATGATGAGAGGGCAGCTACCTTACACCCCCCCCCCCACACACACACACACACACACATACACACGTCATATTGTTCCGAATTGCATCTAATAAAATTTTTGAGATAGCCATTCTATTCAAAATAGTCTAAATATCATATAACAAGGCTTTTGGGGTTGAAACAAATCCCGAAGATTAGCCTGTTTTTTCACTGTCTAAATAAATGGATTTATCCCCATTTGAACATTTATGTGTTCTTTTCACGAATTAATTTAAAAAAAATTTCCAAAAAATTAGTTTTTAAAAGAAAAGTGAAGGACATTTTAAACTTAAGCTAAGTTTATGAAAATACCTGTTACAATTAAAAAAAAAAACGACAAGAAATTAACATTAGAGAATAAATGAAACCCCAAACAAACCGAAATTAAATAAACAATCATAGCAAAAACATACAACAATTAATAATATAAATGAATAAATAGATCTTAAAGCGAGTAATGCTTAGATTGAATATAGAAATCAAGCTTAAAACGAAAAAAAAAATTTCCCTAAAGAATTATAAATGAAACTTAAAACGAACAGAAATTAAATAAATAATCAATGCAAACAAACATACAATATATATTAATGTAAATTCATAAATAAATCTTAAAACGAGTGGAACTTAAATTGAATATGCAAATCAAGCTTGAAACGAACAAAGATCACCACAAACAAGAGTTTGGGTATGACCTCCTTCTCTCACTCTAAAAGTCTAAAACCTACTGCGCCATTGGCGCTTTACTGAAAACCAATTTTATGACAAATATTTTCTTTTGTACTTAATATTGAAAATAAACATTAAAATTATAGTAACATTTTGAACTGATGAGCTTTCAGCAATTAATATCATTATACATCAAATATTCATTTTAATTTATTAGCTCTTTTTAAAGTTGTTAAGGACGAATATAGTTTCAGTACAAACAAGTGTTTGAATAATGCCTCCTTCCTTAACTGTAAATAAAAACCAAAAGCCTACTTCGTCATTGGAGCTTAACTGAAAACGAATTATATTACAAATATTTTCTTTTCTAGTTCTTACAGTGTTGAAAGTAAAAATACAATTACAGTGAAATAAATTCTTGAACTGATGGATCTTTCAATAATTAATATCATTGTGCATCAAATATTCAATTTAATGTTGTTTATACTTTCCAAGACTGTTCAAGACGCATATAGTTTTCAGTTAAGTGCAAATGACGCAGTAGGTTTTAGACTTTTACAGTGAGAGAAGGAGGTGATACCCAAACTCTTGTTTGTAGTAATTTTTGTTCGTTTCAAGCTTAATTTGCATATTCAATTTAAGTTTCACTCGTTTAAGATTTATTTATTAATTTACAATAATATCTATTGTATGTTTGTTTGCATTGATTGTTTATTTAATTTCTGTTCGTTTTAAGTTCCATTTATACTTTAATAGGAAAATATTATTTTAGTTTTAAGCTTGATTTTCGTATTCAATCTAAGCATTACTCGCTTTAAGATCTATTTATTCATTTTATATTATTACTTGTTGTATGCTTTTGCTATGATCGTTTATTTAATTTCTGTCAGTTTTGGGTTTCATTTATTCTTCAATAGTAATTTTTAGTCGTTTTGAGTTTGAATTTTAAATGGTATTTTTATCTGCTGAGCTTAATTTTAAAAGGGCCATTAAGTTTCTTTTAAAAACTTATTTTTCGGAATTTTTTTTTTAATTAATTCGTGAAAAGAACACATAAACGTTCAAATGGGGATAAATCCATTTATTTAGACAGTGAAAAAACAGGCTAATCTTCGGGATTTGTTTCAACCCCAAAAGCCTTGTTATATGATATTTACACTATTTTGAATAGAATGGCTATCTCAAAATTTTTATTAGATACATTTCGGGACAATACGACGTGTGTGTGTGTGGGGGGGGGGGGGTAGCTGCCCTCTCATAACTTTGAATCATAAAAAGAGCACTAGAGCGTCTGATTACATCCAATGATCCCCCTCCAAAGTTTATATGACCGTGCTTTCTATAAAAAGCCTTATATGCCACCAGGGCATAACTTACAACCCTTGCTCTGAGGGCTGGGGGGATTTGTTATCCTCAAACACGTAATTTCCAGACCTTTCAGCTACGTTGAACAAAATGGCCATACCAAAATGTTGATCGGAAATGTTTGGGGAAATGATGGGATTGGGGTGATTTTCCCTCCAATTACTTTCGACTATTAAAAAGGGAAATTGCCCTCTCAATCTTCAATCGAATAAGCCCTTTTTGAAGTTTTTACCACAACGCTTTCTATAAAAACCTTATATGCCCCAAGAGCATAACTTACAGTCTTAGCCCTGAGGGCTGTGGGGGGGGGGGGGTTCATACTCAAAGACATAATTTCCAGACCCTTCAACTTCGTTCAACAAAATGGCTATAACAAAATCTATTTATTCATTGCCAATCTCAAGATACCAACCCCCCCCCCCTCCCAAAAAAATATGGAGCCGTTCTCGGGAAAAATTTAAACATATATACATTATTTCTCGTTTACAAACATAAAAAAAAAAAAATTGAATATAAATTTACATCTCCAAATATGAATACATAAAACTGTAAATTCTTCTACAACTTTAAAATGGCCTTTACTTTTCTTTGAGAAACTTATTTTTCGGAAAGTTTTTGTAATTAATTTTTGTTCGTTTTTGATTGCAAAAGATTTCAAGTTTTCAAAAATTGCTTATTGCAAAATCAAACTTAAAAAAAAAATAAAATCTTCATCAAAGTATCAAAACTGATATCAAAGTAACGACATCAAACTGAAAAAATGGGTTTGTGTCAACCTCGGAGTTTCTATTATCTGATATTTGAACTATTTTTAACAAAATTGCTATCTCAAAATTTTTATCGGATGGGTTTGGGGAAAAAGGGCATGAAGGGGGGGGGCTAGATTAAGCTTCTGTCTCTTTTGACTCTTTAAAAGTGAACTAGAACTTTCTATTTTCATTCAAATGAGCCCTCTCTGAAGTTTATACGAGTATCTCTTCTATAAGAACCATATATATGCCCAGAGTATAACTTACAACGTCTGTCCGTGGGCCCTGGGGGAGGGGATGTCGACTCTGGGGTTTTAATATCTGATGGTTGAACTATTTTTAACAAAATGGTCACCTGAAATTTTATCGGATGAGCTTATCCATCTGATACACCCAAAGGCGTGGAGGGCGGGAGCGGCTAGTTGCCCTCCGATTTTTTTTCCAGTCTGAGAAAATGAACTACAACTTTTAATTTCCATTCAAAGGAACCCTCTCTGAAGTTTAAACGAGCATACCTTCCATAAGAACCATATATGCCCCCAGAGCAATACTTGCAACGCCTGCCCCGGCCCTGGGGGGGGGGGGTGTCGACACAGGAGTTTTTCTTATCTGACCTTTGAACTATTTTTAACAAAGTGTCCATACGTAAAGGAGTTTTTGTTATATGATCTTTCAACTATTTTCAACAAAATGGCTACCTCAAATTTTCATCAGATGTATTTGGGGAAAAAGGGCTTGGGGGGCCAGTTGCCCTCTGATCACTTTTGATCAAAAAAGGGCACTAGAACTTTCGATTACCAATCGAATGAGCCCCCTTTGAAGTTTATGCGACGACCCCTTCTATATGAAGTGCCTTTGGGAAAAAATAAATGGAGTGGGGGGGGAGGCTAGCTGCCCTCCAATCACTGACTCTTAAAAAGTGAATTACAACTTTCAATTTTCAATCAAATGAGCCCTCTAGGAAGTTTGTACGAGCATCACTTCCATAACAACCATATATGCCCCCAGGGCATAACTTACAACGCCTACCCCTAGGCCCTGGGGGGGGCTGTGTCGACACCGGAGTTTTTTGTTATCAGAACTTTGAACTATTTTTAACAAAATTTCTATCAAAATTTTTATCTGATGCATTTCCGGCGTGGAGGAGGGGGGGAGGTTAGTTGCCCTCCGATCTCTTTTGACTCTTAAAAAGTGAACAAGAACTTTCAATTTCCAATCAAATGGCTATCTCAAAATTTGTAGCGGACGGGTTTGGGGAAAAAAGCGTGGCGGGGGGCTAGTTTAACTCTCTTGACTCTTAAAAATTGAACTAGAACTTTCAATTTCCAATCAAACAAGCCCTCTATGAAGTTTATACGAGCATCCCTATCATAAGAACCATACATGCCCTTAGGGCATAACTTCGAACGTCTTCCCCTGTGCTCTGGGTTTTTTTTTCTTATCCGATGTTTGAACTATTTTTAGCAAAATGTCTATCTAAAAAATTTCATCAGATGGGTTTTGAAAAAGAAGGTGTGGGGGGGGCTATCTGCCCTCGGATCTCTTTTGACTATTAAAAAGTGAGCTCGAACTTTCAATATCCAATCAAATGAGCCTTCTCTGAAGTTTATGCGATCATCCTTTTCATACGAACAATATATGCCCCAGGGCATAACTTACAACGATTGCCCCCGGGCCCTGGGGGGTTGTGACGACACCTGAGTTTTTGTTATCTGACTTTTGAGCAATTTCGAACTTAAGGGATATCTCAAAATTTTTATTGGATGCATTTGGGGAAAAGGGGGCCTGGGGGGGGGTTAGTTGCCCTCAAATCTCTTTTGACTCTAAAGAACTTAACTAGAACTTTCAATTTCCAATCAAATGAGCCATATCTGAATTTTTTACGACTATCCCTTCAACAAAAACCATATATTCCCCCAGGGCGTAACTTACAACACCTGCCCCCGGGCCCTGGAGGGCTGTGTTGACCCCTGAGTTTTCGTTATATGGTCTTTGAACTATCAAAAAAAAACTATCTCAAAAGCTCTTATCGGATGGGTGTGAGGAAAAATGGGCGTGGAGGGGGTGGGGGGCTAGGTGCCCTCCACTCTCTTTTGACTCTTAAAAAGTGAACTAGAACTTTCAGTTTCCAATCAAATGATCCCTCTTTGAAGTTAATACGAGCATCCCTTCCATAAGACCCACATATGACCCAAAGGCATAACTTACAACGCCTGCCCCCGGGTCCTGGTGGGTTTTGTCGACACTGACATTTTCGTTATATGACCTTTGAACCATCTTATACAAAACAGCCATCTTAAAATTTTTATTTGATGCATTTGGAAAAAAAGGGTTGGGGAGGGGGGGGAAGCTGGTTACCCTCCAATATCTTTTGACGCTTAAAAAGTGAACTAAAACTTTCCATCTCCAATCAAATGAGCCCTCTCTGAAGTTTATACGAGCATTCCTTCCATAAGAACCATATATGCCCCCAGGGCATAACTTATAACCCTTGCCCATGATCACTGTGGGGGGAGTGTCCTGCTTAAACATATAAATTCCAGAACTTTTAACTATGCTGAATAAAGTCGCTATATTTAAATTTTGATTGGATGTGTTTGGGAAAACGCCGAGCGTAGAAAGAGCGCCATTTGCATTATAATCACTTTCAAGTATTAAACAAGCACCTATTCATTTAAATTTCCAATCGAATGAGCTCTTTCTGAAGTTTCTGCAACAACGTTGTCTATACTAAACTTAATATGCCCCCAGGGTATAACTTACAACCCTTGCCCTGAGGGCTGTGGGGGAGTTCTCATCCTCGAAAACCTAATTTCCAGAACTTAAAACTACGTTTAATAAAATTGCTATCTCAAAATTTTGATTGGATGATTTTAGGGTAAAGGTGGGCGTGAGAGAGGGGTTACTTACCCTCCAATCACTTTCGACTATTAAAAAAGGCACTAGCCGTTTCAATTTCCAATCGAATGATTCCTTTTTGAAGTTTCTACGAACACGCCTTCTATATAAAAAAAAACTTTATATACCCCCAGGGCATAACTTAAAACGCTTGCCCTGAGGGTTGTGGGGGAGTGTCCTCCTCAAAAACATATTTTCTATCTGGAAAGCAATTACGCTGAACAAAACGGCTATCTCAAAATTTTCATTGGATGTTTTTGGGTGAATGATGGGCGTAGGGGGGGGGGGGAAGTTGCCCTCCTATCACTTTCGACAATTAAAAAGGGCACTAGCCCTTTGAATTTCCAATCGAATGAGCCTTTTTTGAAGTTTCTACGACAACGCCTTCTATAAAAACCTTATATGCACCGAGGGCATAACTTAAAACCCTTGTCCTGAGGTTTGTAGGGGTGTGTCCTCCTCAAAAACATATTTTCTATCGGGAAATCAACTGCGCTGAACAAAATGGCTATCTCAAAATTTTGGTTGGATGTGTTTGGGGGAATGATGGTCCTGGGGGGGGGGCTACTTGCCCTTAGATTCCTTTCGACTAGTAAAAAGGGCACTATCCGTTGCAATTTCCGATCGAATAAGCCTTTTTTTAAGTTTCTACGACAGTACCTTCTATAAAAACCTTATATGCACCCAGGGCATAACTTACAACTCTTGCCCCGAGGGCTGTGGGGGTGGCTAGTTGCCCTCGAACTCTCGATTTCCAATCGAATGATTCCACTTTGAAGTTTCTACGACGACCCTTCCATATGAAGTGCCTCTGGGAAAAAAAATTAATAATAATAAAACATTGGAGCCGTATGGCCTTTACTATAGGCAACGCTATAGCGTTGCCTCTGACAGAGAAGATCCTTTTATATGTAAAAGGCAAGAGAAGAACATCTAATCCTTAATTTAGTCTTCTCAACAACCCCACCACCAATTAGTGTTCCCCTGGTTTCAGTATATTTCACCTTAATGTCCATGACTTATCTGAAAAGAAACTCAAAAGAACAAATACAGATCTTCAGACCTATTCTAATGTCCCGGAAAACCTTCCTTCTCCATCGTATTATACAAGTTCAGAATTGCGTGAAGCAAAATCCACAAAACCCTAATTGATTCGTTCCTGTGTCGTACATCAAAGTGAAGAAGAAGCTAGTTGTATCACAAAGAGCTTTCTTTTTACAAGTTGACACGAAATGCCTTACGAAACTATCCTCTATCCCCAGTTATAAACTAAATGCCGTTTGGACGCTTGGGTATTAGTTTAGAACTTACAGAAGACCCTTTAGCTTTTAAACCATTTGATTAGTATAAACTAGCGGATTAACACTAGGCAGATGTCCAATGGTGACTAAGTTAAATCTTTACAAAATAAACAGAAATTGGGCACTTGGGTATCAATATACTTCCAAGAACGCTAAAATTCTAGAGTATTTGACTAGTAGAAGTCTGGGAAGGAACACGAGGCAGATGTCCAATAGTGGCTAAGTAAAATCACTGATAATTAGATGTAGATTAGGCATTTGGGTATTAGAAACTTACATTGATACATTGTTTATTGAAGTAATTTTACTCACAGTTAATGATTAGATCGTGTAGAAGATACTTTAACTTTGAACCATTTCATAAGTGGAAACTGGCAGAATAATACTTGGCTACCAGTGCCATTGTGCCACCAATCACCACAGTGCAGTGGCTAAAGGACTCTCCTTCTTAATTGTAGGATATGAGATCAAACCACTCAGTGGTAACTTAGAGGTCACCCAAAATATAAGCTTTGAGCCACCCTAGTCGCGTAGATAGCTCACAGAACTTGCAATCCTATGTCCTTTGGGAAACGGGCTCAAGTTATGGTGTTGCCAATCTCGAGTCCTTACGTGGGGTGGTGGTCAGTAGTGTGACTGAGGCGCCTGGGGTGTGGAGGCAGTGTGTCTTTTAGGGCCCAACCTCGATCCAGTTGGGTCTGCCCCTTCACAAATTACAATTACAACACTTGGTGGATGTCCAATGTGATCAAGTAGAATTCGGTAAACTGATGACTAAGCATCAATATTTACACTTTTTGAAAATTTTTGAGCAGTGTAGAAACAAGTCATTTCACAAAAGTCCTTCTTTTTATGTTTTTTTTTTTTTTTCGAAATACATCACATTTTACAAAGGTATGTCTATCATGCAATCTAAAATAGTTTTGAGACTAAGGTAATAATGTATTAAAATAATGTAATACATAATTATATATAATAAATCAATAATATATATATCATAATAAAGAAACGTAAAAAAACTGTATGTATTAAGTAATAATATACATGATATAATAAAAAAGTATCGATTCACTTGCGATTCGGAATCCTAATATTAATATAAAAGTATTAATATAAATAATGAGGTTTCTTTTCTTCTTTTTTAAAGCGTTTCTTGTAAGGTAGCTGTTTTATTTAAATATTGATACCGAACATGTATCGATACCGATTTTGATGATATTGTTTTCTTTTTTGCTTGACATATCCGCTGGCTAGAATTTTGATTATCCCTTTTCTAAAAAAGACCATTCTAGTGGTACCCCCCCCCCCAAGACCAAAATCTAATTCCGAGCTACATGTCTGATTGAACGCAAGTTTCTCTGATCTTCCTGGTAAATTGCTTGGCCTCTTGGAATACCTATCTGAAAAAAAGTGTTGCCAGTGTATAAATTGGAAGCTATTTATTTTGTACACAATTTTACTGGCCTCAGGAGCTAATTTTTCAACTCTGATCCAAAAAAGGGACCGAATCGAACGTTGGCCTCATGGAAATATTTACTCATCGGATGACGTGTAATCCAACTGCAGACATGAAATACTTCTGTTAGTGCCTAGCTTTATTTACACTTTTCTTTGCTAACATCACTCGTCACGTAACTAGTTTTACAAGTTCATCAATAGACAGGTTCGTAGTGCTGGATTGGAAGGTAGTCAATTAAAGTTTCACTAAAAATTAAAAAAAAAACTTTGTTAAATATAAATAAAATTTTATAAGGATGTTAAGGTAGCTTATTTATTTATTGTTATGGTAGTTTATGGGCAGCTGAGTTCTACCTTAAGATGAATTTACCAGCTGCATAATCTCACTTTGTGGATGCAGCTCAGGGCTAATTGCCTTGCATTAGCGCAAGATTTGAAAGGTTCTCAAAAGAAAAAAGTTGCAAAGAAGACGCGTACACTTTCCCGCTTTGCAAAGATGAAGAGGATGATTTTGTGCATTGCTTGAGCTGATGCCAGGGGCTCTTTACGATAAGGGAAGGTATATTTGGAAAAAACTGAGTTGATACTTCAGATGTCGTTAATAGTACGTACTCATATTTTATGTGTAAAATAGCGAGGAATCTGTGACTTATGTTTATTAAAAGAAAATCCTAGTTTATTACGTATATCTAGTGTTTCATTTAAGTGTTCTCATTGTGATAGGAATTTGGAAGGGTAGGGGTCGCTCATGTACGTATGACTATTTGTTTGTTTTTTTTGTGTGCATATGGCCATATTTTTAGGTCTAAAATAGACTTCATTTTATCTTGTTACGACTTTTTTACACTTTTAGGCTACCCTCAGTATTCAGGACCGCCATCTACTGTACAGCAAGTGAATCAACCAGCGCCATCTGCTCCTGCTCCAACTCCAGACATTGGAGAATTGATTTCTTTCGATTAAATCCAATTTGATCCTTATTATTTCTGTTAAATTTTGTAGTTGTCACTGTTTTTGTTAAATTAACGGGGTTTAGTATCGTCGACAATTGGTGGACAAGCTGAATAGAGATGTTATAACGATTTTGTGAATTACATTATAATGCTTACCAACTATTTTATGTGCTATTAGGGAATACGGATTATACGAATTGTGAAAAAAGTAGTTTTTAGAGAGTAGCAAATACGGTTAAACGTCGAAGTGTAAGTCTAAAAAAAAATTAAAGTCTCTAAGACGATCATCAGAAGCACCCCCTATATGGGTGTGAAACGTGTGTTGTACAAGTTCAAAATAGTAAAAAGGTAGATCTCTTTGATCATGATTGTCTCCGTTGTATTCTACATGTCCGACGCCATCAACGAGTCTCAGCGCTGTAAACAACCGTACCCAGTCTTGGAACTTGTAAATAGACAAACAGCGTTGCCAACGTTTTCAAAAAAACTTACCAGTTTTCCGACCAGCCGAACAGCAGGTTAAAAATTTGCCACAACAATAAAAAAAATCTATAAAATTAAACTTAGATATTTGAGTCAGAAAGTGTCAAGTAAAACCAAAATGTATTGGAAAATTTGGTTGTACCAAATAATTTCTAAATGTGCCGTATTGTACTAGGACCTCTAGGTTGTACCTAAAACGGTACAATTGTACCGCATGAGCAGCGCTGGAGACGAAGGCCCGGGTGGCTGGGCCATTGTCAAAGGCGTGAAGACCACCTATGTATCTCGAAGTCCGCTAGTGAAGGACAACTGTTCGAAAATTGGAATCGTTTCCCTGGAAGCCAAAGGAAAGACTGGTGGTCAAGTAAAAACAATATAAAACCGCTTGGAGGCTTTGACCTCTTCCATCGACTCTAGGTGAAATTATGGATTACGAGCGAGGCGGGGCAGCGTCAAGTTCCTGTCAAAAGTAAGCTGATTCAGACGGTCTCAGCGAAAATATCAGCAGAGTAGAACACTTATTTTTCAGCAGAATTTTGGAGTAGAATGAATGGTCTACAAGGTCAGAACTTTTCACATTGCAAATTTCCTTCTTTGTCTAATCCCCTTTCTCAATACTTGTTAGCAGCCCTGACCAAATTCTACAGTAATGTTTTATATTTTCCAGGCAATTTAAACCTAGTTCATTTTAATATTTGCCCGTTTTATGTTTCATCTATTCATCCATAGTAAGACTTGTTAGGTTAAGTTTTGAGTCGTTATTTTTTTTTAAGCTTTATTTATTCATTCACGGATTTTTTGGGGGGGGGGGGGGGGGTTGATACTTGATTTAATTTTTGCTAATTTCAGTGCTTAAATATCCTGGCATCTTCAAGTATCAGAACAAAAAAATAATAAGTATCTTCCTAAGAGACAAATAGCCCCTAAAATTTTAGAAAAATCTTTAAAAATGAATGAAACCATAGACATGACAGAAGATAGTTAATTTGCGGAAACCTTTTTCCTAGGACTTGGGGGGGCCCTATTTTCACCTAATCTACGTGAGAACATTTTATCTTTGGGTGGCATTTTTTAGTAGGATAAGAGGTCTCCTTGCTCCAAAAACTAAATGGTGTCTAAATTTCCCACATTTTTTCCAAATTTCCTGAAAGAACGTATCAGGAATGCATATAAACTAGCTTTTGATGCGTTTTAAAAGTATTTTGTAAGCCCCTTCCCCGGAAAAGTACTCCCCCTCCCTCGAATAAAATCTTGGATACGCCCTTGATAATAATATAAATTTAAAATATGTAAAAGGTGTCTGCCAGAGCTCAGCTGTTCCCTGACAAAACCAAGCATCTTAATTTTTAAGTTTTTGAGTAAACCGTAAAATAGTATGTCTTTTTCATTTTGTAATGGGGGAAAGAGATGGGGACAGGTATATAATTTTTGAAATTTTTCCTATTTGGAGGATAAGAAATAGATGAAGATACACAGTTTTGTCGCTAGTTAATCCGAAATCATTTGTCTTTCCATCTTTTGCCACCCCGTTTTCTAATAGGCTTAGATACAACCTTTTGTATTTCTAAGGTATTTCTGAACCAGGTTTTAGCTGGGGAAAACTACTGAATCCATGTTCACCCCTGTAGATACTACAGGCATTTTCTCCAGACAAACGAGATTCCTGAAACAAGATTCAGAATTATCAGTGGAGCAAAGAAGTTTGTGAAACCTGCTAATTATATTGGATGGTAAAATTGCAGATTTGCCAAGTTTTACAGCACGACAGAGTATTAACTAATTATGATTAATCATTGTAATTAATTACGATTAATGGAATACTCATTGGATAAGCGTAATTATTATGAACATCTATTGAACATCAAAAAGAATTTAATATATCTGTTTAAAAAAAAACGAAAAAAAAACCTTTAAAATTAACAGAGGATTATTGTTAATTTATACGAATATATAGATATTCCAAGAATTTTAAATCTGTAAAACAACAAATTAAAGCATATTGAGCTTTGAAGCACAATGAGCAAATACTACTACTAACAACTCACCACAAAACCAAGCCGCCTGAGGCAAACACAGCTACGCACGTTCATTATCTCATGGAGTTCCCATTTCCCTTAAATGTTTCCTTACGATATCCTCCCACCCCAACCACGGGCGCCATTTAGCCCTAAGTGGTTGGCCGAAAAGAATAATCTTCTACATTTGTCATCCTTCATCCGCAAAACTTGTCCTAGCCGTCTCAACCTTTCTCTCATTATAGCTCTAGAAAGCAAGATTGAACCATACTTTTTGTACCTGCTGTTTGAAATACGGTCAGTCAGCCGGGTTCCCAATAATATCCGTAGGTAATTTCTCTGGAAAATATTTAGCCAATCTTCGTCCATATTTTGGAGCACCCATGCTTCGGAATCTTATTAGACCACCGTTACCACTGTAGCTTCCAATATTCTAACCTCGGTTCACAGACTATCTTCCTATTCTTCCAAACTTTTTTTCAATTTTGAAAAAACAACCTGAACCTTGGCTATTCTATTTTTAACATCTTCACTGCTCCCACTGTCTTTACTAAAAATACTACCAGGTAAGTGAAGTTGTCCACTTGATCAATCTTTTCGTTACCCAACATAACGAAAGGGTGTGCGAAAGCACAGGATGGCTGGGCCCCAGCCCCTCATTGCACTTCCTGGCTGAGGGCCACGAAACGGAGATCAGCACCGCCGGTTTGGACCTTAAAGGTCTAGTGCCGTCATACTTACTTTACTACTGTACTACTTATCCAACATAACCTTTCCATCTTCACTTAATCCTAGCCTTAGAGACTTAGTCTTCTTAATATTAATTTTCAAGCTTATTCTAGCACTCTGAACACGAAAAACCTCTAAAAGCTCAATCATTTTGCTCACACTTTCATCTGGAATGCTTAAATTATCAGCATAATCTAAGCCAGGAAAGTGTTTATTCCCCATTTGATTCCGTGTTCTTTCATTGTCTTTTCAGTGCTCCTTAAGACAAAGTCCATCAAAATGATCCATATAAAGGTGGATAGAACACTACCAGGCTTAACTCCTGATTTAATACAAAACTAGCTGCTAACCTCATTTCATACCTTAACCGCAGTAGTTCTGTTCTCTTACATGGCAGTAATCCCTTTAATGTAATTGTCCGGTAAGGCATACATTAAGAAGACCTTTGATAAGGCTCTTCTATCAACAGAATCAAAGGCTTGTTCGTAGTCTTTAAAACTGAGGACCAAAGGTGTTTGACAACTCAGCTACTTCTCAATTATTAATCTAAGAGGTAAAATTTGGTCGACGCATCCTCTATCCCATTTTTTTGTTCTCCAAATGTTACCGAGAACATTTGGAGAACAATTTCTCCAAAATATTCTTGGTAAGCTGGCAGCATTGTATGGCACCTGGTCGCTGGAAAAATATTTAGCCACGCTGTATGAAGGTATATTCTCCGATTCAGATTTCTTTTTAATTTGGTCTATTATTTTATGTTCCTTAATTTATTAGGGAACATAATATAAAAGAACAAGGAAGTTTCAAATAGTGTTTTTTTTAGAAGAAGGAAAAACAACAAGGAAATTATTAAGTAAATAAAATTATGATAAATAATATTAAGAAATTATTACGTATTAAAAAATTTCATTAGGATCCTCTACCCTTCCTAAAACCTCATTGTTCTTCTCTTAAACCTTTGTCTATAGCATTTCTCAGTCTAAAAAGAATCATATTACTAAGTAATTTGCTACCTACACAGACCAGGCTAATGCCTCTATAATTTTCCCACTAACTCTTATCACATTATACAGTGGTTTAATATTACCAACTTTTTCATTTTCCTCAATATCCTTTCCTGCAACTTTATCCCAGTTTAGCACAGTCTGAAAATGTTCTGCCCATCTCTCTGCAACTCTTTACTTATCACTAACTTTGGCATTGTTCCTATCTTTAACTGGGACAAGTCCAGACTGACTACTCCCTTTCAATTTATTAACATGTCAGTACAATGTTTTTACTAGTATGCCGTCTAGCTGCATCTTCTAGTTTCTTGACAATTTTGTCTGTGGTCTCCACTTCACACCTCCTTAGTTCATTTTTTAATATTTTCTCCACTTTCTTTACGTTCCTCTTATTTTCATATGATCTATCACTCAGATAATACTTGTACAAGTAGTGGAGGAAAACTACGGTTTGACCTCGGGGAAATTGCAACAGAATTTTTTTTTACACCAAAATGTTCAGAAAAATCAGCTTAATCACACAAAAAAAAATCTCCCTTGCACAACTACCCTAAATCCCCCTTGAAGGGGGGAAATCAGAATTTCTATTTGGACGTATTTTTTGGGTTTAAGTGGTCGTTTTCTATCAAATCAAGCATGAAGAATCTGAATCCGGCGTCAGAAATCACGTTTTCCGTACCCCAGTATCAATTTTCACCTTCACGAAACGGGGAGCGGGTAAAGTACGCAGATCATTATTTGCCAGATTCCTGCGGCTAAAGGATCATTTTATATCAAATAAAGTACCGTATTGCCAAAAATGAGGTCAAAAAGTAGTTTTTTTTACTATTTACCTCATTTCCATCTCTAAGGGGCCTGTAATATGAGGGGTTGCTAAGTATAATATCTTGAAAAACCACTTCTTTAATTGAGATCAAAACTTCAGATCAATCAGTTATAAAAGAAAAACGTTTAGAACTCAGGTAAATTAATCACAAGAACATTTTGATTTTAAAGCACAACCTAAAGCTAATTCTTCTTCCTGCTCGTCTTCGTTATCGTCCTCATCCTGTCTTGCTGCAGTGTTAGTGCATAACGCCCCTTTACATTCCCCGCAGGCAAAGCTGCAGGGCAAACCGTTCCAACGGCAGCTGCATCTGAGCGACTCGCACCCGCTGGTGCACTAGCACCACATCATCTTCAGTAGGCTCTCCGGTGCTGGTGAAGCATCTGTCATAATGGGAAGATACATATTCTGTGACGAAGAGAGGCGCCAATCCCATTCTTCGGGATTTAGCGAATTTGAGCGAATTTTTTAGCCACTTCATTATTTGAAAATAGCACCTGCAAAAGAGATACTTTGCGGCAGCCAAAGTCGGTCGAAGCCGCTCTGCCTGAACGAAAGCATTTGGACTTGCAACCCGCATTGTGAATGCTCGCACCCGGACATCTTTCAGGGTCTTCTCATTGCTTTTCCATTTGTATATGCAGAGCAAAGCTTTCTCTCCAGCTTCAGTAATCTTCTGGCGGTTGGATCCTGGTGTCATGAAGATCTTGCAAGCATCCTTAAAAATCCCATCTTTAAGTGACAAGGAAACCACTGCTGGTTTCTCTACGCTGTGAAGTCTAAATGTTGAATCGCAGCCAGACATTGATTGGCAAACAAGTAGATTTTCTGCTGCTTCGGTTCCTAGTTTGTTCTTGATCCTTTTTATGTCGTACACTCTTCCATTATTTCCATGTGTGTCTGTCTGTATAAAGATATCACATGCATCAAGCTTGGCATGGTACAGCAGAAGGACTAATAGGTCGGTATCACTCCCAATCAAAGTGGTCGATGATGTTTCAGCGCAACTGCCTGAAGTTTGTACAACTAAGACATCGACATCATCCTGAGCATGTAAAACTTTGCATCTTGAGTTCGCCAGCCTCTCAGTAAGTAGGTCGATGAAGCGTTGTTTATTTTTGGGAGTCTTTTCAGCCTGGCCTAAATGTCTTGTGACATAATCTATGTAAGATCCTGCCACCTCAGAATATGTGGATCCGGCAGTCCACGGGATTTTGTAGACTAGCCAGCCACCGTCCAAAACTCTCTTAGAGGTTGGCAATGTCACTGGACCCTCAAGTCCCTCGATTTTCATCAGTGCATTTGTTTGAGAGGCTATGTCGGCTGTCCTCATCACTTCAAACGAACTAAAGAGCAATGGTGGAAAAGTACAGAGCTTGATCGACAGAACCTCGTTCAAGTCAGAACCACTGTTGCTAGCCACTGCGGCTAGACATTGAAAGATTAGAGCTGGGTCGACCATTACCCTCTCGCTATCTATCACCACAGATTACTTCTTAGCCATATTTACAGCTTTCTCCTTTCTCCTGAAAACCTATTTGTCAATGTTTTTCGCTTCCATATCCTTCAAAATTGTTTCTCCCACAGATTTGGTATCGTCTGCGTTTACAGATGATAAAGAGCGGACACCAGTAGCCACGTTCAACAGCTGTGATTCCTGCCTGAAGAGTTCTAGGGGCTAAATGTATCGAACTATCTTTTCGATGTCCGCCACGTCTCCAGCTCTCCTCGAAGATATCGCTTCTGCGTGATTTTCAATAGTAAAGTCCGCGAGGCCAGTCAGTTTCTGCATGCGTTCGTTAACTAGAACCAAAGTAGGCATAGCAGATGTCCAAATTGCCTGCTGTAATTCAGTCATGCCTCTACTTCTCGTCAGACCGCCACTCGTTTTCATACTTCTCATTAACGTCTGTTCGATCATCAAATCAGGAGAAAGTGCTGCCCAGTAGTTGTCAGTTCTTCGGATGAACAGGTACTCCTGTAACGTTCTGTACTTCCCTGGGTTGTCTTTCCTCAACTGAAACATCGACTGCACGAACAGCCAAGTATACTTCGTTTAAATATTGTGGCCAGAAGCAGAAAAGTATGTAAGAACTTCCAACAATGACTGTAGATCAAGCTCAAGGTTGCCACTTCTTTCACCTCTCAGGTTCTTTCTCAGGATTCCAAGTAGGTCCATATACTTAAACCAAAAACAGGCAGTTCTGGACTCGGTAATCGATCTTTTGCACTTTGAACTATTTCATAGATAAGCTCTGCTGCTTCCGACACCTGCACTTCGTAGATTTCCTCTCCTTCAAGGAGAGACTCGGTACTCCTGTTTTGCTCTGGTAGCATGTCATTGCCATCGAACGCTCTGTTACCCAGTTCTGATGATAAAAGGTTCGCATAAAGGGCTACCTCCAACAGACAATGGCCTCTCACTGCACGAGAGTCAGCTTTGCCTTGTACGCCCAGTGTTAGGCGCATATACTTGACTTAGGATTCCAAAAGTCCCGAGTCAGCCATAAGGAAGCCAATGGCTCCTAGGAAACCCATACGTGTGTGAAATCCACCCAGGACAACAATAGCATTTCTTAAAGCACTTGTGGCAGGCTCTGCATCGACGATACACTTCGCCTTCCAATAAAGCGGTCGGTCAAATATAATGACTAGAGTTTTTTCCAGCTCGATTAGCGCGCTCGTTAGCATGCATAAGTGTAGAATAAACACAGGAGATAGCGCTTGGGTTGTGGTTAATCCTTGGCAAAAAACAAATATTCGATTTTCCCGGATGAGGTAGATTTTGGTGTATTGACCATATAAAGGCCGACCAGCTCATGTAGGAGCTTTTGAAAAAGCCAGAGATGGGCCAGAGCGTTTCAACCTCCATTCATTGTCATAAGTGTCACCATTTTTTGTCAAGCAAACAAAAGTCCTTGGTTGCGACTTGGCGGGTTTTTGGTAAGTGTAGAATGGCATGGTGCCGATTGACTTTATCTCATCTCCACTTACTTCTTTTCTTGGCACTGAAAGCTCCGTTGCCGGACACTCAGGTGTAGACACCTCAATAAGACCCATTCCATGAAAAGTATTCAGGCCGTCGATAGTAGCAATATCATAATTGACGTTGTCTCCTACATACTGAAAAAAGTGTGCTTTCTCTTTGGACTTTTCCAACAACGTTTGATATACTGCTCCACATCTCTCAAATCTTTTTAACCCCGGAGTACGAAGAGCAGAAGCCGAAATTGTGCAGTGTGTCAATTAAAAATCGCGGATGCCAGTTTATTCTTTTGTCTTTTTTTGCGGAAGTAAGAAAAAACAGCATACACCTTGTATATAGCCTCGAACACGCCAGTCTTCTAGCAAGTACTATGGTAGATGGCTCCACTGACTATAAAGAATGACACTGAGGAATGGAAACCGCAAACTGAGGAGGAGTGGGAGGGGATTCTGGAATACTGGTTTGAAATTAAACTGTTCAAGACTCGTATTCTAAGGTGCCATTCCTAGCTTGCTTGAAAATGGCGAATCAACTGATAAGTGATTAAAATAACTAGTTCATGTAGTTTAACTTTAACAGCCGTTCTAGGTAAGATAAGGTACTTGACCACATAAAATCAAGTTTTTAACTTCATTATCGAATTTGCCGCCATTGATTTCATAGGAAACGACCAAATAATCCAGCAGCCTCACAATTTCTAAGTTTTACCCTCCCCCCCACCCTCCACCCTTTATGGGCGGAAATAGGCATTAGGGTACGGAAAAATTAAAATCTGAATTTATATTTGGATTCAGCATGCTTGATTTGATAGGTAACAACTATTCAAACTCCAAAATATTTATAACTACAAAAATCGATTTTCCCCCTCATTTTCCCCCTTCAAGGGCGAATTTGGTATACTTATGCAGGCGGGATTCGGTGGGATTTTTTTGGGTGATTAAGATGATTTGTTTGAACATTTTGGTGTAAAATAAAATTATGTTGCAATTTCCCCGAGGTTTGACCATTTTTTCCGTATCTTTCATCCACTAAAGCCCCTTCTCTTCTCTATTAAACATAAAACTTTTTCACTAATATTCCTAGTTGTGTTTCTAACTTTATTCCCTAAAAGAGCATCAGCAACTTAACAAATTATTTCCCCCTTCAAGGGCGACTTTGGTATACTTGTACAGGGGGGAATCGGGGGGATTTTTTTGTGCGATTAAGCTGATTTTTCTGAACATTTTGGTGTAAAAAAAATTATGTTGCAATTTCCCCGAGGTTTGACCATTTTTTCCGTATCTTTCATCCACTAAAGCCCCTTCTCTTCTCTATTAAACATAAAACTTTTTCACTAATATTCCTAGTTGTGTTTCTAACTTTATTCCCTAAAAGAGCATCAGCAACTTAACAAATTATTTCCCCCCTCATTTTCCCCCTTCAAGGGCGAATTTGGTATACTTGTGCAGGCGGGATTCGGGGGGATTTTTTTGTGTGATTAAGCGGATTTTTCTGAACATTTTGGTGTAAAAAAAATTATGTTGCAATTTCCCCGAGGTTTGACCATTTTTTACGTATCTTTCATCCACTAAAGCCCCTTCTCTTCTCTATTAAACATAAAACTTTTTCACTAATATTTCTAGTTGTGTTTCTAACTTTATTCCCTAAAAGAGCATCAGCAACTTAACAAATTATTTTCTTATAATTATTCCATCCATCTTCTACATTGTCAATCTTTAAACTTTCGAATTTAATATTCAACTGTTAAGGCATTACTAGATCTCTACTTTTAGGTGATCTTTACTTTTAACATAAATAACAGCAATCCAATATACCCTAATATCTTGTATTGATCCTGTCAGCATTTGCTTTACAATAATATAATCAATAAGGTTAGCTGTATTACAATCACGTGAATACCATGTTAACCTATGTGCCATTTTATGACCAAATACTTTATTGGTTATACCTATATAGTATTTTTTTTATACCTAAACTAGATTGTTATATCTTCAAAATTATAACAGTTTGTAGCCTTTACTGTTTTCTTTTACACCAAATTTACTTAGGCTAGGATACCATCTATCCCTATTTCTACAGACCTGGGCGTTAAAATCTTCTAATAAAAACATCATATTTCTACATGGGACCTTATCTATTTCTTCCTTTAACTGTAAACAAAATTCATCTGAGGCATTACTATCTCCATCAGACGGATCTACTATTATAACTGATACCCTGTACTTTTTAAGCATAAAATGACCAATTAATATTCTATTATTAATACCTTACCAGCCTAAACAAGACTTGGCAGCTTCCTTATTCATCAAGAGCCATACTCCCTGTCTCTGTATCCCATCCTTCCTGTCTGAGTAAATAAATTCTACATCAACTAATCTCCTGCTTCCTACCTCTGGGACATGAGTTTCTGAAACTTCTAATAAGTCTAGTTCGAATCATCTGAATTGGTCATCGAAATGGCGATACGATAGTTATTTTTTAACGTCATAAAATTCCAAGTTACAATTTCCATATTTTTTATACCCTTGAAATTATTTTGGCCTCGGGAAAAGCAATGGTCCCGGATTCTAATGCAGGATAGGGACCAACACGTCTTCTTGAGTCTACAATGACGCGCTCAAGCCGGCTTAGAACCGGACAGCCAAAAGTCCCTGTGACTTCCAGTGTTAAAGAAGCCTTTGTGCAATCCTGGGCTCTTCTTGCTCACAACATGGTTGTGAGCACAACATGGTTTTCAGTTTTTCAGGCAACATGGTTTTCAGGTTTTCAGGCACAGCTTGCTCACAACATGGTTTTCCCCACTTGGTGATGCTCTTCTATTAACAAGAATCCAAATCCTGCACATATAATCTCAAGCCTATTACCTCCGATTCGTTGTATATCCATGCCTACAAATATTATACTACAACGTGGAGGCAATTCCTGGTAGATAAATTAGCTAAGAAGAGGTTTTTCAGCGCGAAAACGCCTGCCAAAACAGACAAGTCCAGAAGAATTGCCCATTAATCAGAATCCCGTGCGAATGCTCTGTTGTTAACTAGGCTATAACTTCCACAAGGGAATTAATCAATACCCATAATTATATAGACATTGTATGTCAAGATCTGATATATCAAGTATAGTAGGTCTGCATGCCTAATGTGTTTGGTGCAATTATTCAAATACTTTACCCTTTAACCCCCCCCCCCCCTAATGCGCAACTATATAGCCCAAATTCTACTCGAGAATGCCAATCTTTTGGCCCCTTCAAAGGCCCTGTAAAAAAAAAAAAAAAAAAAAAAAAGTTTCAATTATGGATGATATTATGATAAAAACTAATTAATTTTTACTTGACATATTTAGGGCTATTCATTTTTTTATTATTATTATTATAGTTATAGATGTTCTGATTAATTGCAGTTTGATAAAGCTTATTTAATGAACTCTCTTTTCTTATGTTTGTTTTATTTTATTCTCCATTTTTAGGAAGAAAATGCTTTCCATGTTAGGTGTTTAAACGTTTAATGTTATGAGATATGTTTCATAATCCCCATCCTACAGGCCATTGAGCCTTTGTGGGGATTTGTAGATTGTTGTGTTATTATTGTATCGTTAAATGAAAAATAAATCTATATATCTAAAGAAGAAAAAAAAAGAAAAAAAAAACCATTAATATGGTAATTCCCTTTACAACGAACCCTTAAACAGCTGTCTATGATTTTCCAGCGCCCTGATAGAAGTGGAGGAAAAAAAGCACACATCGTGACATTAGTGCTACCCATGCAGAAAAGTGGTTATATATATATATATACATATATATATATATATATATATATATATATATATATATATATATATATATATATATATATATATATATATATATATATATACGAGACACAGCTTGAAAATTTCAATAAGATCACCTTGGAGGAGTCTATAGGAGATGGAAGGAAGTGACACCTTTTCCGGTCGTTCGTAGTAGGAGAGGCCTCATAGTTCTGTAAAGATTTTGTTACTCTTCGCTGAATCTTCTCAAATGCATCAATGCCTTTTTGAAGGCGAGGTCTTACGTAGAACTAGGTTTTGCAATTCTAATGAATCTGTGTTAGGTTTTACTTACTTTACTTAAAGCTCTTGCTCGGCAGCGTAGAGGGAACCAGTCGTCAGCGCCGTCAGTCTTCTCCAGAGTGGTCGGTTCAGGGCGAGGGTTGTCCCCTAGGACGCCTCCAGCCGTTTGCAGCTGGGTCGAAATCGAAGATGAGCCGGGCAGGTGTTAGGTTTTGGCAGTGGATAATCAGGTTTTACCTCTGTAGATACTATTTCGTACCTCAGGTAGTATAGCAGATAGAAACAATTTTGACTTCGACATTTGACCTGCCGTGTCGAGTTTAGAGGAGGTCCATCCTTAACTCGAAATCGAATTTTCGTTTAGATTTTCGGTATTATTAGAGTGCAAAGTGGCGCCAATGAGGGGGGTGGGGCAATCCTCCCTATATTTGGAAAAATACCGTTTTTGGTATTTTCACAAAAAACGTAAAAAAAATGGCTCAAATTCTTTAATTCCTACATACTAAAAACATTTTCTTTACAAATTTGTTTGTCCTTTCAAAACTCCCCCCTCCCCCTCGTCCGTCCACCCTGTCTAGGATGTGGAAAGATTAGTTGACAATTTCTCAAAGTAGCAAAGCCGAGCTATTCCTTGCTTTAGGCACGCTTCCTGAATGTTGTTCTGTTTTTCTTGTATTTCCATTTCACAATCGAGAAATTCCTTTCCACTCCCCCCCCCCCCCTACATTTTCGTGAAATGGCTCCCTTTCTGAATCGTTTTTTACAGTTTTTCTTCTACCTGCCTAATGTTTTGCTATAATACCAACATTGCTATCAACAAAACCGTGCTAAATTGAAAAAGGCTTTATTAATTAGAACATTTTATTTAAATTTAAAAAAAAAAACATAGTCAAACGCTAACTATGACTTTAAACTTTTTGAGAAATCTAGACATTCAGAAGAAAGTCCTGGGCCCAAAGTCTAGTCAAATTGAAAAAGCGACATTTCATGCCACCATTTTCTTAGGGGGAAGGTCTCTTGGACCAATCCAAGACCGGGGATAACCGAATCCCCTATGCGTAATGATGTTATACGAAAGAAGAAGAATGAAAAGAAAATTTCACTGGATGAAAAAATCACACCAAGGCTTCCTCAGCGTCGAAAAAAAAAGAAAAGAAATCCAACCGTGACAATGCGAAAAAAGGAAAGAATCTACAATAAAAAAAAAAACTAAAAATAAAACAAATATATATAATACTCAATGTAAAAACTACGGAAGTAGAATATACAATAAGCTGCTCCTATCACAACACAGGAGCAATTGAATTATCTTAAGAGTACAAAATTTGGTCGAAAGGACTTAGATTTGTGATTTGCTCACGATTTACTTAGACGTGTTTATGTGTTTTAATCCTTATTTACCTAAGTGTGTTATACGCCTTGTCATCCATTAAGAAATGTCGCATAGAGCACAATTTGGCTGAAGTCGCTCCTCCCTTGCATCTTTGGAAACTCACCTCACATTTGACTGCTTATTCAGACATGCGGTTTCTATCCCTCCCCCTCAGGAGATAAATGGGAGGTTCCCTATTCTGTTAAGGAATGCGAAAATAGAGAATTTAATGGCTTAATTACTTAAATGTGATTATATATTTGAATAGTTCATAGTTCAACTGTGTTATATGCCTTGATAACCATATAATTAAGTCGCCTACCAATTAATATAGCTTAATCATCCCTTTGATTTTTAGTAATTCATCCCACTTCAGGCTGCTCATTGAGACGCAGAGTTTAGTCCAACCCTTAGGAAATACTCTATTTGGCCAGGGATGGCGAAAATATGACTTTACTCACTTACTTAGTACTTAGAATTAGCACCTCCGACATCAAGGGGTGTATAGGGCAGCAACGTTGACTTTGCGTTGGATGATCCTGAGCCAAAGACCACAGCTCGTTGAAGGATGAATGTAGAACTCTTGCCTCAGCTTTGAGGGAGCAACCAGTCATGATCCACTTGTTCAGCACACATGTCATATAGGAGTCGTCCTCCCCAATATAGTCCACAAGCTTGTGTAGTCTAACTACTGGACTCCCAGAGGAGTCCAAAATCACAAGTCGTGGGGAGTCATGTGACGGCCAGTGTCACCATCTTCTTAGTCTGACCACCCATAATTTGTGATTGTTTGGTCAGAGACCAAATCTCGGTCTCTATGAACACAGCTAATCGCAAATATTCTTCAAAGACGATTATTCTAAAATACAAGCAACCTTTTCTCAGGAGCTTTTTACAAAATTCAGGATCCTTATTATTGGATAACATATTATTTCGTCCATTTTGTATCCAGGTAAATTTCCTTTTTCCCTTGTATACAATTAGCTTTCTACCGCGCTTAAAATGTATTGATTTTCTAAACTAAATCTGACCGCAAAAATACATTGGTTAATAGTAGTATTAGCAATTTATTATCTAAAAAAAAAAACAGAGACAAAATCAATTGGTAGCACACCAAAAGCGTCGTTTGCGAAGGGTGTGCTATTAACAAAAAAAAAAAAAAAAAAAAAAAAAAAAAAAAAAAAAAAAATAAGGAGAAGGATGAAACCGTGTACCAAAAACATTACATAATTCATACACAATAAAACAACATATTATCATAATCCCGAAGCAAGATCTGTTTCGAAGGTATACTTACCAAGCAACCCCACATGTAGCTCAGATTTAAATTGACTAATGGGTAATTCCTGGGTACTTGGGATAAGCTTATTCCATAGCTTAGCCCCTCTGTAAATAATTGAAAAAGCAGTCCTACAAGAGACTAGGCGAGGACCCTCAATATCTCCACTTTTCCGAGTTTCGTGACAATGAACGTTGGACCTTTCCGAAATATTCCGTTCAAACAGTCTGGAAGGCACCCATTACAATACTTGTACATAAAAACCAGTGTATAAAAATCCCACAATCCAGCTACAGGCATTTATTATTTATACTGTACAATAACCTGACCGAATCCCGGTTCTCTATTCCACAAAATAATCTAAGGGCATTATTCTGGAGTACACGTATTGGGCGAAGCATTGTGGGAAAAGTACCAACCAATACCGACGAACAGTACAAAATATACGGATTTATCAGAGAAAAATATAATAACCGTAAAAGAAATGAAGGAAAAAAATGTTTTAATTTACAGATAATTCCTAAATTCCGCGATAATATTTTAGTTATAGCTTTACATGGTACTTAAATGATAAATTTTCGTCAATAATAATCCCAAGGTACTTAACGGAACTTGACCGCTTAACAATTCCCTTCGGCGAAGCTATTTCAATGATCCAAGAATAATAATTTGGAGACCGTAAAAAGATAAAAAAAATTTGACTTACTTATATTTAGGTCGAGCCGGCTTATCTTCAACCATAGACATGTCTTGGTCATTGCTGCATTAATTGTAGAGGTAAGTTTAGTTTGTTCAGGTTGTTCAGTTGAAACAACACACATCAATGTCGCATCATCAACAAATAAGGGTTTAGTTATCCTGGACCCAGAAGGTGCAGGATCGATTAAATCTCTAATTCTAGAAGTAGTTGCAACAGCATTTGGCATATCATTAAATAAAAATAAAAAAAGAGTAGGACCTAATACAGAGCCCTGGGGGACACCACATTTAAAAAGACTTTTACTTGAAGAAAATCCATTAAGGTAAACGTACTGCTCCCTATTATGGAGGTAATCACGAAGCAAAGCCAAAGTACTCTTACTCCATAAGAATCACATTTTCGCAATAGTATTTGGTGGTCAACAGTGTCAAATGCCTTAATCAAATCCAGAAACAAATCAGCGGCTCTCAGATTAATATCAAGAGCTCCATTAATTACCGAAGTTATAATGCCGTCTCTGTAGTTCGATAATGCCGTCTCTGTAGTTCGACTTCCTGAAACCAAATTGAATTGCATTTAACAGTTTATGCGGTTCCAAATAATCATATATTCTGGTGTTAATACACTTTTCAAGAACACGAGAAATATCAGGTAAGACCGAACTAGGCCGATAATTTTCAAGACCATTCTTATTACCGCCTTTACAAATAGGAATTATCCTTGTAACTTTCAAGCAATCAGAAAACCTTCCCTACTTCAAACACACATTAATAAGGGAAGTAAACGCATCAGCAATATAAGGAAACGCTGTTTTTAACGCATGAAGATTAAGTGAATCACTACCGGTCGACGTACTTTTCATCCCGAAAATAATTTTTTCTACTTCATCATAAGAGAAGGATTCCGTATACATCAGAAATATCATTGGAGTCTTCATAAACAAAAATCTAAAGGAGGATCATCATCAGAAGGTAAAATACTGGAAGATAAATTTACGCCAATATTAGGAAAATATTGAGAAAGAGCATCGCATACCTCTTCAGGTTTATTCGTTGGCAACCATTCTGCACTACTACTTCATTAGGGAGAATAATTTTCTGTCGATAGCACGCTTTTAATTACTATTTATTTTGATTATCTATTAATTACTATTTTAATCGGATCATTTTCATTATTTAAGGAATTCTTATAAAGTTGATCTTTTTTATTATAATACGTCGTAACAAGCTAGGCGACATCCAAGGTTATTTAGGATTCTTTTTTCCTTGATCGTGAATGAGCCATCATACATGTCTTTGTCATCATCAAAATCAGCATATAATAAAATCTTTGAAAACTCATATTTATATCATCCGGTAAGATTGACCAAATTATTTCAATTGACTTCTGCAATTTCCTGCCCAAACTTTTGAAGGTTACTCTGGCCGTGAAAAGAACGGCCAGTGAAAGAACGGCAACGTGAAAAGAACGGGCATTGAACTCTTTGTAATTATTGGTGATGGCTTTGGCGGAATACAAACCTCAAGTTTGTTGAAATAATAGCATTCATATTTTCTGTATAAGTAACCATACTAGCTGAGAATCGTTTTATTGATTTTAATTTGCGGATATTGCCAAATTCGAGTTTCAGATGGTCATTGACAACAAAGCCTTCTAATTGGTCAACACCTCCTCGTCTGCGAAAAGAGGCGACTTTACCTTGTTTCCAATTTGGTGTTTCGAGATCAGTTCATATTGAGCTTCTATTGAAATTACGCACAGTGTATATATATATATATATATATATATATATATATATATATATATATATATATATATATATATATATATATATATATATTTTATATATATATATATATATATATATATATATATATATATATATATATATATATATATATATATATATATATATATATATATATTTTTTTTTTTTTTATATATATATATATATATATATATATATATATATATATATATATATATATATATATATATATATATATATATATATATATATATATATATATATATATATATATATATATATATATATATATATATATATATATATATATATATATATATATATATATATATATATATATATATATATATATATACACGAACAGTAGCGAAAAGTTTCTCCAAACACGACACACATTTCATAGCGCGCAATCTGCGAAGATCCCAGACCGTCAGAGCAAGATGGGGTGTTGTGAGGAATGGTTTAGCTTGTGCGGTTTTAGATGTGTTTCAATAATCTTTAATGAATAGTATAGGAATTTTCGCCACTGTTCGTATATATTTATACTGCGAAATTACGTTTAATTTCCGACCTGTGTTGCAATCTGATAAATAAAAGTTTGGTTGTTTTCTATACACTTGTCTGAGACCTTAGATCCTCCTGCGCCGCCAGGGGCGCCTAGGGCACAGTGAATATTCGCCAATCTGGTCTGAGATGAGCCGCTGCGTATACATCTTCCCAATCTGGTTGGAGAGAGGCATTCAGGCGGCATAGGTCATTTTTTAAGGTTCGCCTCAATGTGCTTCAAGGTCTCCCTCGCTTTCGGCTTCCAACTGGCTGCCACTCAAGTGTAGACTTCGGGATTCTATGGTTTTCTATTCTTAAAACATGTCCAAGATACCTCTATCTACGGGATCTGATGGTGTCGGTTATTAGTGGTTGACTGGTGAGTCCCCGAATGGTATCGTTTGAGACACTTTCCGACCAATGTATATTCAGAATCCTCGGGAGGCAATTGTTCTCAAAAGCAAGAATCTTCTTCTCTTGTTGAATGTTTAAGTGCCAAGTCTCAGCGGCATACAGGAGTACTGGTAAAACGTTACTGTTGAGTAAGCGCAGCTTCCGGCGATTTGAATAATTCCTGGATTTCCAGATTCTTTTCAGTTGATTAAAGGCTGCGTTAGCTTGACCTATTCTAGTTATGACTTCTTTTGTTGTAGATCCAGTATTCTCTATGATGCTGCCCAAATACTTAAACTCAATAACTTGTTCAATTTCCTCACCAGCACATGTGATATGTAGGGGGGAATTCGATGTTGCCATGGTTCTGTCTTTCCTGCATTTATTTTAAGACCAAGCTGGCTGGCTTTCTCACAGATACTGTGAATGAAGCACTGCAAACGTTGCTTGCAACCCTGAAATAATATCATGTCGTCAGCAAAATCTAAATCGCTGACTGTTACACCGGATGATAATTCAAAGTCATCTGTTGTTGTGTTGCGAAGGGCATAGTCAATAGCTATTATAAAAAGCAGTGGTGACAACACGCATCCCTGTTTAACTCCAAATAAAATTCTAAAGTATCTTGTTTGTCCCTTTGGCGTCTTAATACAGCATTCACTCCCTTCGTACAATGACATAATTATCTTAATTATTGTATCCGGAAAGCTGTAATAGTTCAGAATTTGCCACAAAGTCTCGCGGTCGACCGAATCGAAAGCCTTTTCGAAGTTGATGAAACCCATGTATATTTTGGACCGCCACTCTTGACTTTCCTCTGTGAGCATGCGTAAAGTGAAAATAAGATCCAAACAGGAACGTCCTGCACAGAACCCATATTGTCATCTCTGAGGTGTTTATCTAGTTCGGTCTGTATCCTCTCTAAAATAACAAGACAAAGCACTTTCCCGGGCACTGACAGTAAGCTGATTCCTCGCCAGTTTCCAGGAACCGTAGCATCACCCGTTTTGAAAACTCTGACCAGTGAACTACTCCTCCATTCAGCTGATACTTCTCTATTCTCCAAGATTTTGGTAAAGAACTCAACCCAGTATACTGCTATTGGTTATTCCTTAACCCGATCAGGATGGGGAAAGGAGTTACAGGCGAGTTCTTAATATATGTTGAAGCGTGGTACCCACGTTTACCAATCTTGGGAGCTAGTGGCCCTATATTTCCTAGTACGCATCAATATGTCAATATGTAGATTGCGTTGTTTTTTACAGCTTCAGAGAGAATTTGCTACAACAATTTGCTTTAGCAACTAATTTACTTAAATATAATTACATAATTAGATTTTTTTCATACCTATTTGTGTTATATGACTTGATACCATAAAATATTAGTCACCTACCACTTAGTTTGGCTTAATCTTCCCTAAGATGTTTGCTAATCAACCCCACTTTACTCCATTTATGAATGCACAGAGTTTGGACCCCCATCCCCTCAAGAAACGAGAATACACTAGTTGGGCTAAGGAAGGCTGAATTATGAATTTAATCACAATCTTGCGTAAAAGAATCAAAGCAAAAATACGCACTCAAAGACCTCTTCTATCTAGGCAAATCTTGCTCAAGCGATTCAAGATATTTAATGTCTTCTTTCAGAAATTTCTCCATGATATCAGGTGGCAGTTCGACCTTTTTTAAGTCATCATAGCCAATTTCCTCCTCTTTCCTGTACAAGATAAAACCATTAAGACATGAAGATAAAGAAATTAAACAAGCAATAAATGTATATATATATATATATATATATATATATATATATATATATATATATATATATATATATATATGTGTGTGTGTGTGTGTGTAATTTTCTCCTCTAAAACGGCATTAAATTTTTTCCTTGAAATTGACATACTACCATTTTCTGGTGTAAAAAAAACAAAACAAAACGATCTGCTCGTCAGAACTTTGGGGAAATCCGTTTCTCCCTCCTAGCCCCCTTGGTATTTTTCATAAATCGTCTGCTGACTGAAATTCGAGACCCCTAAAGATTGAAAGGCTTGAGCATAAATAAGAAGAAATTCAAAACGCAACTTGTTTATTGACAAAATAGTTTATTTCGAGCTTTTAGATATCATTCTTGTACGGAATAATAACAAGTTTAACGCATTTATATGATATACCCCATAAGGGTATGACTTTCTCTAAAGTTTTTTTTTTATATATCAGCTAAATCGAACGCCTACTCGTGGTCTACAAAACTCAAGCCAAAAATGGTCACAAAATAGAATAATCTCAATCATTCTTTTTTTTTAATAAGAAAATAATTAATTACTATTTCTTAACTTGTTTTATTTTTTTCTATGATAATGCTGGTGACAACTGCAGATACTACGTATCGCTGTTACCCCCCCCCCCCAATTTAAGTGTCAGACCCTTGTGCACCTATGGTTTGCATAGCCCATAAACTATCAGAATGCTTTATTATCATATGCTCCCTTATCACACCAAGGGATTAAAGCTGGGCGATTCACCTTCTTAATAAAGCAATTTCTATAGAAACGGAAACAGTTAATAAAGCTTTAGAGCCGAAAGCAAAGGACATTTGATAGCCCATTCCCATTTGATAGCTGTGAAGTGAGTCACGGATTCTTAAGTGTTTCACATGAAATGCTACGCATTGCGGCAGAAACATTACAATAATTATTTGTATAGATGCAAAATAAAAGAATCTTCTAGTCCTAATAAGTAAAATAATTTATGTTTAAAATTATGCTTTCAAAGATATTAGAATAAAAAAACTAATAATTTTAGGAAAAGAAGAAATACCGGGACACAGTTTTGATGAAAATTGCACGAACAAATTCAGCACGTCCAAGAACCTCATATCAGAGGTGTCACTATATGTAAAAACGTGAAATTTTACATTTCTTTCCAAGAAATTAAATTTCGAGTGGTGTATTTATTTATTTTTTCCCCAAAGGTAATTATCTCGAAACAGTGGTCGTAGAAAATCAGACGGGCTGATTCAAATCAAAATTCTAAGTTCTAGTCCCTTTTCAGGTAAAAAAAAGAGATCAAGTCGCCAGAGTGTCGATTTGTCCCCATCAGTGCCGTGGAAACAACATTTCTTGCTGAAACGCCTATGTTCGTAAGAAGGGCTTATCAAAAGAAACTTCGACCTCATTTTGGTTCAGTTTATATATATATTATATATATATATATATATATATATATATATATATATATATATATATATATATATATATATATATATATATATATATATATATATATATATATATATATATATATATATATATATATATATATATATATATATATATATATATATATATATATATATATATATATATATATATATATATATATATATATATATATATATATATATATATATATATATATATATATATATATATATATATATATATATATATATATATATATATATATATATATATATATATATATAACAACTTTCTCTTTTAAGGGGAAAATATTTTGAGGGTGGTAACTTTTGAGTTTCCGGGGATCCTGCAAACGACTGTAAAAAGGACAATCAGGCAGTTTTGTAAATATGTAAATGAAGCGTTGACATCAATGAGTGAAACTTGATATTTATGTTACTTTTCTTGTGGAGTGTATTTAAGATTACTGTGCTGTATGGCCTATTTTTTTGGCTTATAATAAACTATTATTATTATTATTATATGTACTTTTTATATACTTTTTTGTCATACGTTTTGACATAAAGAACGTTTTGAGAAAAAGAATGTAAGAAATAAATAGGGACTAGAAAGAAAGGTAACATAAATATTTTTTGAGGATACAATAGATGATTGGAAGTACATTTATCTATGTATTATACACCTGGCTATATCATAATCTGACAGCTATTGGGAAAGAATAAACACTATACTAGATTCTAGAGAAGGGGAAACCTTCCATGCAAGAACTGGTAGGTGAGACTAATGTAGCTATACTAAAAATATACTAAAACATAGCCACAGTCGAAATTTACCTTCAGATGGTGGGGGGGGGAGGGGGGGGGTACGAAGAGAATAGAACTGGAAAAAGTTTTCAACAAGCAATAGCTTACCAGGAAAAGGGGAGAGAGAGCAAGAATGAGATGGTGGGAGCGATAGAGAACGAGAGAGATTCCCATGCACAACACCCGTTGGCAAGAATTAGACATTAATTGTTTGTTTAAAACTGAATCTACCACTAGAGCCAAATGGTGGGGCAGTGGAAAGGAGGGAACTCGCCTCCTGGACCCCTTCCCTTCTAAGATTGCGAAAAATAACCTTTGTGGTATTTTCATCAAAAATATATGTTTTTAGTATCTTCCTTTTGAAAAAAAAGAAAAATTCCCCCCTCTAGATTTTGAAAAATAAAATCCCCCCCCCCCCATTGGCACCAGTGGAATCTACGCATAAGACCTATATATTTGGTGGGGGTTCTGTCCCCCCTAATAATACTCATTCTTGTTTCTCCATCGGTGGATCCCCACTACCCCACAGAACCCCTTACTGTAAATGGAAATGGTTCAGTCAATGTATAGTCCTATGCTCAGGAAAATCAAAAGTTATGTAGATGGCATGACAGTGCTACCATTTATAGAGGCTGGGATCATTACTTTAAAAAAAAAAGGGGACAAGTCACCTTCGATGTAATAGAGAAATCATTAGATTTATTAGATAGTTTTTTTCCTTTCTTTCCTAAACTGCAAAAATGTGGCAATCTTTGCAAAAATGACATCATTAACAGAGTTTTACTACTAGCGGTATGGTTTAATGTTTCTAAATTCCCACTGTTTATGAATTTGTCAACATAATTTTCAAGCTTGGTCCTGACAAGATGGTACTCATTCGGTACCCTGAAATCCCATTATCTAACCAAAAAAAAAAAATGTCCAATTTCCATCCTTATTTCAAGAAAATTTCTTTGTTATTATCCCATATTTTATGTCTTTTCAACTAAACGCCTTTTTACTGCAAACATATCCCTGATTTTTTTGAAAAACAATAAATATATCCCTGTTTCCCTACTAATATCCCTGGTACCACAAAAACATATTTTCCATGAAACAATAAATAGTTCCTCCTGAGACATTTGTGGCTTATATGGAATCCATAGATATCTCGTAGGAATTTATTTAACAGACGGATCCCTTCCCCGTCTGACGTGCATCAGCTGGGATCGACCCCGGGCCTCACTTTGTCAAAAATAGATCAATCCGCTGGATTACTAGATATTATAAATTTATATACAATCAAGGTGGGTCCAAAGTAGGGTTAACGACAACACTTTAAACATTTTTCCTTCGGTAGAAATTTAGACGTTAAACTAGCATATTAAATATCATTACACATCTTAAACTGAACATTTAATTAATCATTTAATTTAATTCATTAAAAATTAATGTCTCAAGTGCTAATCATTTCTACCTTCAACCTTATAGAATAATGGTTGAGTGTTATTTCCTATCATTTCTGTCTAAAATGTAATTGTAAGAGCGAAAAAGATAATGAAGGGACTGGAACTGTTGACCCACCATGAACATTTTTTTGGTTGCTTTGTACTCGTAGCTTTGTTGAGTTATTCACTAAAAACAAAATATATTAAAAAAAGAGGAAGAGAAACAATCCAAAAACGGGCTTAATTAGAATATCCGCAATATTTTCACAGGCAATTATCAGTTAGAATCCTTTTCCCCCTTATGTTATTCTATAAGAATATAATTACAATTCGGAATACAACTTACAACCTTTGCCCCAAGGGCTGTGGGGGGGGTCTTGTCATCTCCAGGACGTAGTTATTTTATTTTTCAACTACTCGGAACAAAATGGCTTTCTCAAATTTTTTATCGGATTTCTTTGGGGAGAGGACAGCAAAAAAGGGGGCGGGAGAAGGGCTAATTGCCCTCCAATATGTGTACTTTTTTATAGTTATTGGCTTAAAAAATATTAAAAGAGAGAGATAAAAAGCAAATACTTACTTGATTAGAATATCCACGAGATTTTCACAGGCAATAATACAGTTAGGGTCCTTTTCCCACTTGTGTAATTCTCTAAGAATATAATAAGTTCCATTATCTCGCAAAAATTGTCGTCCATCTTTAGTTGCGCATAACTAAAATCAAAATTGAAACAAAATATAAATTAATCTTCGTCTTCTGCAAATGGAAGGATTAAACCAACATTCCATACACTTTTTTTTTCTTAGAGTGACATAGCTAATTTGCTTCGGTGTTTCCAGAAAAAAACAGAACTTTTATAATTTGAAAAAAAAGGTCACGCAATAGGTTACCATAATATATAAATAATAATATAAAGTTATTACCCACAAAAAGCAAAAACAACAATGTGGAATACAACAAAAATTGAAGAGAAAAGAAATAAAAAAAAACATAAAAATAGCTTTAAATACTGTAATCAAGAACATTAATAAACCAACTTCAGGAAGGAAAAAAAAATATAAGACTATAGTAGAAGGCTAATGAAAATCTCCTTCTATGTGAGAGGATTCGAGTTCGATGCAGTACTACTTGTACTTGTAGCAGGACTCAAGCATCTCAGCTCTCCCTGGCGTCCAGTAGCTTCGTCATTGTAGTAAGCCAAGAGTCTCGGTCGTTTGCGAGTGGCTCAATCAAATCGAGCCAGGACTTTTCCCATCATCGTCGATACTTCTTGAAGCCACCCATTGGGTCTAGGTCAGCCTTGATGCAGGCGAGCCACGGTTTCTTTTGTCCCTCATGTCGCTTTTTCCTTCCCGAAAGAGATGTACATCTGAGGGTGTTATTGACAAAGGTGTGGTGTGGGCGGCGAAGTGTATGGCCGTACCATCGGAGTCTTCTTTGTTTAATTATAATGGCCAAATCAGAACGCGGATAGCAGATTTTACGGAGTTCAACATTGCTGACATGATCACGGAATTTAATGCCAATAATTCCCCTTAAACATGAATGGTTAAATACGTTAAGGATTTGAATGTGAGATGTCTCACAGCCGTATAGTAAGACACACCGAACAAGGGCCTGGTAAATCCTTATTCTTTTCTTCAGACGAACATTTTTCTGGTTCCAAAAAGAGTGATTTAGCTGGGTGAAGACTCCAGTTGCTGAAGCAGTTCTTGACTGTATTTCTGATGTGCATCCTCCTATTGGGTCTACCAGAGAGCCTAGGTACCTGAATTCATGTATCTCGTCTATGGGCGACTGTTCTAGTAAGATTGGAGGGTCTTGAGATAATATACCAGACGCCATGACTTTTGTCTTCGAGCAGCTTATTTTCAGGCCGACCAGAGAGGATTCTTCAGCTGCCTTCGATAGCATAGATTGAGCTTCTGAACGAGATTCAGCTAATAAGCTAATATTGATTACAAAATTGGGACTTACTTCAACGCCTGAAAAGGTCGTCATTGCTCTGGTCATCCACCCGTTGTAAAAGTGTAATTACTGTTCATTTTTCCCGTGTTTGAGTTCCGGACGAGTGACCAGGCTATTGTAGTCCAAGGGCTCTATTCCACGTCATGGAATAGCGAAGCCGAGTCTAGGTTGCAGTATTCAAATTCAAAATGCTTAATCATGTGGACGCACATGGAATTAATCATAGCTTGGAAATATGGCGACCGGAGTTTGATCTTAGCTGCTGCAGGCCTGGAACGGTTTCTGGGACAGTTCTTCATTTAAATCAAAGTTATAAGTTTGGAAACAAACTTACCTCTAGAAACAGAATTCCATCCTGAATCAAAATATGACATTCATTTCCGTCGCAAATTCAATTTTAACCTAACTTAACCTAATCTAACAAAACCCATCGTTCCTAACCTTACCCAAATATAGAGCCCATAGGTACTTGTTAGCAATCCAGAACACACTCAAGAAGTTTGCTTTGTTAGATCTAAGTAAACCGGTTTTTCTCTCATATTCGGTTATAGTTAGCTTATTCTTTCGTGAGATAAACTAGTATGCAAGTATATTTTAACTAAATATTTTATAAAACATAAAATCGCGAGGAAAGGAAGAAAACGAGGACAATTAACAGCCAGTGAAAAAATTGAAAAATTATGCAAATATTTCGGCCTAGAGCTCCGCTTGACCGTCCTCAGTGCAGAATAAAACTAATAAAAATATAAAAAAACAAACCTTAAAACAAAAACACAAACCTTTCTCAGTAACGGTGAAAGGGTGACTGAATAAAATACACAAATCTAAATGGCATTTCACAATTTCATTTTATGTAAAGCACTCTTAAAGGCTAATTGCTTTCCAGTTCAATTATTATCAGATATTCTATTTGATTGCACAATATAATTTTGTGGATGTATGTAAAAACGATCAGAGTTAATAATTTCATCATAAATGAGACTTAGAAAGTTTCTCCAGTGTCTCTATTGAGAGCTATCTTTTGGTGAATGTCCTTTTTTATCTCAACTGCCTCCCTGAAAACTTGCGTGAGACCTTTAACGGGGGCAACAATGGAGGTTTCGTCAAACAAAATGAAATGGCGTGGACTGTCATACACATGTTAAGCCAAGGCGGAATCAAAACCCTCAGGCTTTTGGCGTAGCCTCATGGCTTTGTCGATTGAGGACCTATGTTCAGATAACCTCTCCCCCGATTGTTGTTGGGTTCTACCAACATAAAAACAGCCACAAGAACAGGGAATTCTATAAATACCACTACCCAGAATGCGGCTGGTTTTATGTTTGCCGCTGTTAAAAAAAACTCTGTATAGTTTTTGAATCTCTAAAGGTGACATTAAGTTTATGTTCTTTAAGGATTCTTTTCAGGTTGTCACTCAATTTTGGAATGCAGGGTAGAACAGTGAAAAGTTTCTTATCATCCACCAATGGGACGATATCAGTTGGGGTTTGTGGATTTGATGCATTCTTTTCTGCCTTTTTTCGTCTTTTGTATATAGCGGTTTCAGGTATTTTATGGGGTAGCCATTGCAAAATAAAATGTCCTTAATATAGTTCAATTCTGAGTCTATGTGAGGCTCCGAGCATATTCTTATTACTCGGTCAACCAAAGAAATAACAACTCCTCTTTTTACGCAGGGAGAGTGGTTGGAGGAAAAATGCAAATACCTATCGTTATGCGTAGGCTTTCTATAAATAGAAAATTCAAGGCTAAGAGACTTGATGAAAATTAAGACATCTAGAAAAGGAAGTTTGTGGTTATGTTCTAGTTTTAAAGTGAACTGAAATACTTAGTATATAGAATTAGTAAGGTTAGGTATTTAATATAATGCGTTCTGGGCGGCCAGCTTTCCATAATTGTTTAGTGTAATTTCCATAATTTTGTTACTAAAGCATTATATTTTCATCATATTTTGGTATATTTCATTATGATTAACCTAACTTCACTTCTTAAGTGTGTTCTGGATTGTTAACAAGCACCAGCCCATATTATATATTTCCCATGCATTTATTGATTCTCGATTTCATCAAAGCTGATTCAATTTACGGGTAAACCGGTCTTACCAAGATTGACGCTAACAGTCAGGTCTATAAGCCGCATCTAAAATAAGAGGAAAAGGTATAATCTTTGAGGGTCCGTAAAAGACTGAGAATTGAATTTGCGACGGAAATGAATGTCATATTTGGATTCAGGATGGAATTCCGATTCTAGAGCTAAGTTTGTTTCTTAGCTGTCTGATTACTCCGTTAATCTAGATTTTTACCATAAGTAAATATCTTTCTTTTATGTACAATAAGTAAATATCTTTCTTTATTTTATTTTGGTCTTTATTTCAATTGAATTGTTTTTTGCTAAGTCACAAAAAGGCAATTTAATAGATCGTCGACAATAATAACCCAAACAAAATCACAGTTTCCAATGTATATGTGCCACCGAGCAGAAGAGGTTCGAAATACCAAAAGAGCCATACACTGGTCTCAGAATTATTGCAATTAGCCAGCCATAAAGGCCGGATGGAACCTAAGGTTTTAAAAAAGGGTATTTTCAAAAACTTCCACGAACCACGTGATGGCATTGATGACAAGAGCATATCTCCAGAACAAAATCCTATCAAATGAATTAGTTCCAATTAAATGTTCTGTTCTTTTATTTCTGTTAAAATGTGTTAAATAAATGTACAAAGAGCCCAAATTAGGTAAATTATACAAACAATGAGGGGTAGAAACAGCAAGACTCATAAGAGCTAAGGTCAAATGTTAACTACTTCAAAGAAGCAAGTTTTTTGGTAAAACTCAGGTCAGTTCTTCGGTGCCTAGTCTGGGCCCCTTGGCAGAGACCAAAATTCACGAATGGGCACAAAAATGCTCAAAATCAAGGGGCAAGTAACTTTGTTGTTTTTTTCATTTTCTTTTAGTGAAAATAACAGAAGAAACATTTTTCAATGAAAATCCAAAAAATAGTATTTTTCAAAATCTATGGGGGGCGGGGGAGCCAAATTGATGCCATTAACTAGGTAAATATGAAGGCGACAAACATCATTAGAGGCAAAACATTCAAGGGAGGGTGGGCGCATAAAAGTCACCTTATCACCTGATAAACTTAAAAGTAAAAAGTAATGACGAAGACAAGATTTATGGGATTTTCGAAAAAGAGCTTGATAACCCTGGCAAACAGCGGCTAATCGGATCCAAAAGCATACCAATTGATGGGCAAAATCGAAAATCTAGGCCGGGTGGCAAAACTGAAAATACCCAAAAAGTGCATTTTTCAACGAAGTTGCCCAAATAAGATTTTTTCAAAATCTACAAAGGAGAGAAACCTAGGGGGCCTATGTGCCCTCCCTTGCCCCCATGAATAGCACCACTAACCAAGAAGCTAAGCTTTTTTTTTTACAGAAACCCTAAGTTTGTTCTAGAAACCAATTTTGATTAATCGTAATTCGTTACTTTTTACCACCTTCATACTAAACAATCATTATAGTGAACTTTACCCTCTATATTACCTATAACACATTAAAAAAATTTTGACTTTTTAGGCTGATTTCAAATACATAAAATTCATTATGTTTAATCTTGCCCTTCAAAAGATACGAGCATAGAAAAATTACCTGATTTTCCAAAAAAAGGGAAACAACCCAAAAAAATCAAGAAATCCTAATGAAAGCCACACGACCAAATTCACCATATCAGACAACCCTACTGTAGAGGTCTCAAGCTCCCGACCACAAAAATGTGGAATTCTTTATTTTTTACCGGAAGAAAGACCACGGATGCGTCTTTATTATTATTTTTTTTTCATAAACTATAATACCATTTTGATAAACCAGTTTGCACACACCATAAACCTATGGAAGATCTAAACTATTGCAATTAATGGTAGACTGTAGCAGGCCGTTCTAAAACTCTCTTGTTTATAATACAAGAATCAATACGTAAACCAACAATAACCAGTGCGTACACACCACAAACCATAACACCGTAATCATAAACCAGTCTGCAAAAACCATAAACCATAGCACTTTAATGATAAGTGTGCACACACCTGTAACAAAGCTTCCAAAACCATTTTGCGGATATCTGGGTCCTGCTCTCGTTGCTTTTCACTTCCTAAATACTGCAGATCTGGTGGCAGTTCGTCATACTCTTCGTCTTTTAGCTCTTCTGGCCCTGCGAGCGGGAGCAAGAGATAGGGGAGTATATTCACTTCATTGCTCAACAGCCAGCTATGGGCATCTGTAAAAATGGATAATTTCGGAGACCACACTCCCTTTCCATGACGATAAAATAAAAGTCCAAAATAGGGATAAAATCCTTTTTAATAGACAGTGTATAAAATTTCACAAAAAATACCAGATATTTCGGTCACATATACAGTGACCGTCATCAGTAGTAAAACTGTATATGTGACCGAAATATCTGGTATTTTTGTGAAATTTATTATACACTGTCTATTAAAAAGGATTTTATCCCTATTTTGGACTTTTATTTTATCATCTGTAAAAATTATTATGTTTCGTTGAACGGTTGAAGTATCACCAATATCAAAGGAAAACATCTTTTGCCCCCTGGCTCTATCTTAGGTTAATCCATACTTGAAAGCCAAGAATTTTATTATTTGCCTTTTGGTTATTACAAGAATATTTGGGTAAAAAGCTTTGCGCAAAATGTTTGTGGACAGTATTGCCATCCTTAACCGTAATTCAAAACGAAAACAAGCGGAAAGTAATTCCGTACATTTGCCGATGCTTTCCAATTCTAGGTGAATACCCTCATGGTATGCTATTATCTTTCGATAAATGCTTTTATGGCACCGAATATGGGTCCAGTCTATATTTTAGTCTCAGAATATATGCTATAATCTAAGTTAATATTTGTTCTTGACATGATAAAAAACAAGCAATAAAAGGGATATTTACAGAATCAGAAGAAAATAAGGATTCTAGTGATATATAATCAAAGTTCAAGACATTAATTTAATAAATATAACAATATAGCATAAAAGGTCTCTCTAAGATGTGCTTATAGTCCTTGAACTAATAAGTCCTTGAGTCCTTGAACTAATAATTTGAGCTGTTTAAATTTGAATAATTTTACCAATAATCATACTAATGCATAGCTTAGGTTTTTAACTATTCGATGATATATATAATTTTTTTTCAGTTCCTCTTTCGTAACATATTTTACCCAATTTTACTCAGTCAATCACTAGTATTTTATTCATAAAACTGTCACTTAAAGGCAGTGTTCATTCTTTGCTACAGCAATCAGGAAAACTGCACTTTCGAGAGCTCTAAGATGTTATTATTTTTCGGTCATTTTCTGCTGATTTTTCAAAAACCTTCTTTATTTTTTAACTTAGCTCCCGCTAACTGTTAATACCTGCATCGAAAGTTTTTTTATTTTATTTTTTTTTTTTTACAAAAATTGAGTTTCCAGGTTTGCCCAATTTTTGAAGACGTATGTGGTTCAGGAGCGTAATTTTCTATGAGGCAGGGGGGGCAATTGCCCCTCCCATAACTTGGTTTGCCCCCGAAGACCCTATTTTACCCCCCCCCCCCCAAATGAAATTCAGTTTCTTCAAAAATCTTGTCAAAACTAAGATAAGCCTGCATAATTTAAGCATCAACAGAAACGAATCAATTTTCGTTAGTATATATTTACTTTTATAGTGCCATATAGCACTTTCAGGGCACCAAATGGCTCATCTTTTAGTTTTTACTGTCATTTTCACTTGATTTGGGAAAATTGGCTACGACTTTGCCCCTCCTCCCCTAGGATTTTGACGAAATCCCGCCACTGATATAGTTGGAAAAGTTTCCACAATAAAAAAAAATCAAATTTAATTTTTACTACCCTAGTTAAATAAAAATTAAAGACACGCATTTTAATTAATTTTACTTTATTGAGTTTAGAATTTTAAAAGAATTGATGATCAAGATTAGAACGAAAGATTTTTAAAAATTACCTAAGACCAGGGGAAGAGGAGGGGCAGAATTTGGAAGAGGTAGTTTGGTAGCAAGAGCAATTCAGAATATTTGTTCGGGGAGGGGGGGGGGTACAAAAAATATTTACAAAACGCATAAAAATGAGTTTAGGCGCATTTTTGCTACTTTTTTACAGGTCGGACATATACTTCAGGGGGGTTGGAAACTCGGTCCCCTCCCCCCCCTGGATACTGTCTTGTTTGGTTGCCATTGTTTAATGAACAAGTACGTTTTATGTATATACAGAGAGCCTAATTTTGCGTATTCTTTTACTGTCTGGCACTCACAACTTGGTAACTCGGGCATTTGGCCCTTAATTTGCTCGAGTGGTATTTGAGTATTTCACCCTAGTGTGAATCCTTTGCTTCACTTGGCATGGTAAAACCGGTGAAGGCATGAAGAAATAGAGCTTAAGAGAAGAGCCAAAAAATCTGGTGACAGCTAATCATATTCTTAATCTTTTAGCTCTTCTTGCCCTGCAAGGAGAAGCAAGGATCGGGTAGTATACTTACTTCACTACTCGATAGCCAGAATTCTCGACATGAGAATTCGAAAAAAAAATATGTTTTATTAAAGATTGAAAATTAAAAAAAAAGATTTTTGTTACTTCTGCTTCTCTGACAGAAAGTACCAAGAACAGTGGAAAAAAACCTTATGGTTTGAATTGGTTAAGCGGGAATTGCACAACTATATGAGTCTCAAAAATCAGAAAAATCCTGGAATTCAATTTTTAATGAAAAAAAAACTCTATATGCAGTTTTGGTAGTGGCGGGCGACAAATTTAAAAGAAAGAAATGTGGGAGACCAGGAGACCAGAGAACAGGTGATCAAGAGACCAGGACATGAAAATCCTCAATTTTTCCACATAAGTGTGACCAGTGTGACAACATCATTGCAATACTGATGTACATAAACATGACGTCTCCCACATCAAAATTTTTTTTCACAAATTATGGCTCCTAACGGATTTTCTAATCAGCTAAAACGTATGGCACAATATAGCAAAAGAAGGTGGTGAAACTTCCCTTTGAAGGTGTCGAATCGACATATTGTTAACGTTTGAAGTTTTACAGACAAAAAACCTAATTAGTTTTCCTTATTTATTTTCATGGTTCAACGTGGCAACACTGACCAAAATGTGGTACTGTCCTGATAACTTTATAATTTTGAAAGAGCAAAAAGAACATTTTTAGGAAATGGCGGTTTACGGGTATGAATAGATCACAGATGTGTGTAAGGGAATGCTGGAAGTTAAATCAGCAGCAAGAGAAGAGACTTCAAGCCTTTGAGAACAATTGTCTGCGAAGAATCCTCGACATAAACTGGCCGCAAAACGTACCGAACCATACAATACGCCAAATTATTGGACAACCTCTATTCATTGACATGATCAGGACCCGAAGGTGGAAATACTTGGGACATGTTATACGAATGAAAGACGACCAAACACCAAGTCCATCTTCCAGTGGCAACCAACAGGAATGTGGCGAAGGGGAAGACCAAAGAACACACGACGTTGAACATACCAGAGGGACCTTCTCAACGCGAATATGTCCATACAACCCCATTGGGAAGACGTTATGGCAGCAGGCCATTTGAGGGACGACTGGCGTCTCTTCGTCGATGCCCTGGGCGCCTTCGGAGGCACAGGAAGATCTAAGGTCTAAGGTAAGGGTCTAAGGGGCAAAAAATATTTTTACTTTAATGTCCTTGATACTCTAAAAATTTTAGGAAAACTAAATCTTGTGATGATTGAAATTATGATATGATAAAAAATACGAAGTAAAAAAAAGAAAATTCTCTTAAAGCAAGTGAGGGGGTGGCGAAGGGCAAGTTTCAGAAAAGGGACTTTGGTAGCAATTGTTTAATGAAGAAATACGTTTTATGTATGTATAAAACTTGTGCGTTTGGCCTTTGATTCACTTGATTGGTATTTGAACGTTTGGCCCTAGTAAAAAGACCAGTTTACGATTCAATGAAATATTTCTTTAGACTTACAGGAGAAACAGTCTTTTCACCTGCACTTCTTCGACAAATTTAACAGCCGAAAAAATATTTCAGGGGGTTTCAAACCCAGTAGTGGGTTAAGTGGCCAGCCCTGAGTATCTCTAGAAATAAATTTTTAGATGAAAATCTTAGTACTTACTAACACTATTTCCGCTACCCCTGAATTTTCCAGGGTTTCCCTGAATTTACTTAAAAAAACATCGGATTTTCTGAAATTTCCCAGACAAATAACGTTAACAAAGATTAACAATTTATATTTAGTGTCAAGAGTCCATTCACAATGAGAATACCAAGATTTAGCTAGCCCTAATTTGAGCCAATCAGATTTTCTTGGTTGGCAGACAAATTTTCACTGGCTTAAATTATTGTTAGCTAAATCTTAGTATTAGCAAAATCTCATTGTGAATAGACCTTGAGGCTCATGGGATCACGAATTTTAATCTTTGGGGAGATTTTGAAGAGCCGAATATTCATTCCGAGATGATTGAAGAACTAGTAACTAGGTGCTTTCTTATGACGCCACTGCTCTGGCCTAAGGATAAGCTCTGACAAAAAATTTTCAATTTTCTAAAGTGCAAACGACCAGTTGATACCCCTATGTGAACCTGGCTCCTATGTCTCACTGAAAGTAAAAGTTTCTGGTAATTGTTTCAATGTATTACTACTGTACTTACTAATAAATATTACTACTCCGTTAGACGGATCAGTTGATGGAAATGTTTTAAAAAGATTTGTGTTTATGGATCTTGTGGACCCTTGGTTTCATGTAAGAGTGATTTTAAATTCAACTTGGTTTTACCCAAAAATATTTTACATATAAATAGACAATGCTCAGTTTTTCTCATTAGCGGTCTAGTCAAAGTGATATTTTTTTTTTTTACTTTCTATTCAAATTCATTTAATCCAAAAACAAGACATAGCTCTCGTGGGCAAAGCACAAATATGATGTCTCTTAGTCATAAATAGCAAAATAAAGTTGTCTGATAAAACTTCGTCAGAATAAATAAACTAAAGGATAAAAACATTTGAGATTCAGAATAAAATTGTCTGACGAAACTTCATCAGGATAAAATAAACTAAAGAATAAAAACACTAGGGATCATTGTAATATTTCACAAAGCTTGGCACAAAGCTTTTACCGTAGCGCATGGTGTTACAGTGGACTTGGGTCAGTTTCCGAACCTTCTCGGCCACTTCCATGGGGGGACGAGATCTTATAGGGACAAAAGGTGGATGAAGGAATGAACGGTAGACAGGATGTTGGAGGAACCAAATCTTTGGCATAATTTTTCTCAGCGGGAAGAAAGGGATTTAAGTTTAAATTCTTTGAGGTAAAAGGAGTAAGGTAGAGGGGAACCGCCATAAATGATTTGCAGTGATCTCTTATGAACTCGTTCTATGTTATCAGCTTCATCCTGGGTAAGGGCAAAGTGCCAAACCGGACAAGCATATTCAACTAAGGACCGGATGAAAGTGCAAAATATTAGTTTTAGCTTGTCCTTTGGAACCCGAAATTTTTTCAGTGTTTTTAGCATTTGGATTGCGCCGTTAGCTTTTTTTTACAATTGTCTTTGTGTTCTCCCGCCATGAGAGATCAGAAGAAATCACCACACTAAGTAAAGTTATCTTATGGCTTGTTAGCTCAGAAGCGATAAGAGGTTCGAAAGATGGTTTAATATTCCGAAGAAAAGAAAATGTGACCGAGCATTTGCCTTTATTCACGACCATGTTTAGTTCAGTCGCCTCTGAGGTAACTTGGTCAATAAAACCAGCAGCATTGCTCTTCGAATCCTCAGATACGACTTCCCTTAAGGACAAGTCGTCAGCGTATTTCCGTCTGTCCTCCAGCTCAGCAGCAATTTCATTTATCATTAGGAGGAAGCCCAGCGACCCGATCACAGTTCATTGTGCAATTCCACAAAAAAACTGACAGAGAAGTGGAAAATTGTTCATTATACTTTACAGTTAGTTCTCTATGTGTGAAGAAGCTCTTGATGATTTTAATAATAAAGTTGGGTACATTTTTTTCCGCCATTTTTTTTAAAAGGTTTTTGTGATCAACAAGGTCAAATGCTTTGCTGAAATCAATTGCCATTAAATTAACGAGGTAATGAACTGTCAAACACCAAAGTATAATCATCTACGTAACAAGTACTGACAAAACTCTCCAAAAGTGACCCCGCGTACCTCAGCGCCTCTAGACGCAAAGTGCTGTACTACTTAATCGCTCCGAGCCAATAAATTAAATTTAATACAGCTTTACGGGACAAGTATAATCACCTACGGAACTTAGGCTATTATCCACCAGGTTCGCATAGGTATTGAATCGTCTCCGGAGACACGGACAAACGGCCACTTTTTTTGTGTGGAGAGGATAGGTTTTGTCAGTACTTGTTGTATGTGTTTATACTTTGGTCAAACACTTAGGGATGTTACCAAATTGCTTTCGATCAGTTACTTTCAAAAGATATTTTTTCAGCCATGCAGCAACAATTCTTTCGCATATTCTGCTAAAAACTGACGTAACTGTGATCGGCCGGACACCAGAGAAATCATTAGCTGCTCCTTTCTTTGGAATGGGGGTAATAAACCCTTTCTTCTATTTCTTTGGAAAATAGCCTGTTTTTGTTATATTATTGAAAATTATCTGAAGGGGAAATGATAATTCTTTAGTAAATGCTTTAATGAGAGCAACTGGAATGTCAAAAGGGGCAACGGGAGTTCTTTTTAACGAAGAGAGTTTACAGAGTATAATTGCCGATGAAATATCAGCAATAAAAGTATCATCTGAAGGAGTAGTTAAATTTACTGGAGGATCCTCAAGTGGAAGATGGGGGTAAGACTGCACAACTGAAGCAAAATGGGCATTTAAATCATTCGCAGTTTTCTCTAGAGGCTCCTCTTTCATGAAGTCAACTGGTTGAGAACTTTCGCCAGTCAGACTTTTTACTTTACTGAAGAACTGCGAAGGCTTGGACTCCAAAAGATGGTCAACTACATTTTCATAGTAATTTGCTTGTGCCTCTTTGATTTTCCATTTTATTTGGTTTGCCAACTGTTTTGCTTGGTTCTCTTGACCTTTTCGTATTAGGTGCAATTTATGTTTGATCAGTCGCTTTATTTTTGAATTTATGTATGGTTTATCACTGGAACACAATTTAGTCTTACGTTCGGGAAAGCACTCGAGAAATTTTGAATTTATCTTACTATGGAATCCTTCTACGGGGGAATACAAGTCTTTAGCTGAAGAGACCGAAACCCAGTTTTCTCCCGTTATCCAGTCACCAGCAGCAGACCATGGTCAGTGATCGGCCTTGAGTAACTACGGTTACTGAATATTTAATTTTTACTTTTTCCAAGGGGTTCCACTGTATCATATAATGATAACTTCCACCAAGTGATGCTAGTTTCCTTGGATTCTGGTAATATTCCAAAAGATTTGTCAGGATTACATCCAGAGAAGTACTCCCCTTAGTTGTTGGGAAATCGACTAGAGTTTTAAGGTTAAGTGACCTGGCCAGCGATTTGCTATCGAGTTCATTAGCATCTCCTAGCATTACTACTTCAAATATTGGTGAGTTCTCAGGACGTAATCTGTCGATTCCTGCTGCTTCTCCCAAAAAGCCTTTCTTGCCGCAGCGGGCTGACCAGGTAAATAATAGAAAACGCACACTTCTACGGCAGAGAGCGGCCTAGGGAGTCGCTTAGGTTGGGCTTTTACCCAAAAAAATTCATCATTATATTAAAGAAAAGGTATATTTAAAAGCTGAGGTTTAAAATCTTCGTGCACGAGGGTCAAAATTCCTCCTCCTTTTTTCCCAAGAGGATGGTCATCAGGCCGAAGATTAATAGAAGAAGAAAAGTTAGGAACCCTCAATAAATTAAGATCTTGCCGGTGGACCTCGGAAACACAGATAACGGAAGAGCCAAGCATTTGAGCTGTGGTCTGAAGTTCAGTAAATTTCTCTGGATTCAAACTTTCGGCGTTGCTGTAAAGGAAGGAAGTAAATACGAAACGTTTGTCGTGGAACTCCCGGGAAAAAGATTTATTTTGGAATTTCTTGCCCCCTATCGTGACTGGAGCAGCAACAGGATTATTTAAACTGAAGTCACCCATAATTTTTTCCTTCTGCAGGGAAAGGGGTAAAGGGGAGGGGTAATAGAATATGTACGGGGCTGGTTGTTGATTGACTGTTGATGAATATGGATATGTGGGGGTGGAGGAGGGAGGGGGTCTAAGAGGCTCCTGAGATGTGTCATAGGAGGAGTGGTGTACTGAAAATGGGTGCTGGATTCCCCAGGAAGGTGGGCCTGTGTTTGAACCCAAGAGTGTCCCCTCTTTTCTACACCCCAAGAGGGTTTGTTTTGGATTTTCTGCTGTTCGGGTCGTCGGAGGTGGGCGTTTTTTGATGACATTGGGTCAGTACGGTTAAAATGCGCTAGTCTACAATTTTCATCTAAGCATCTAAAACGAGGGCACATATTTATATGATCAAGGACACATTCAATACTACTACATGATTTCGCAAGGAAATTACAACATAGATGTAGGAAGCGGCAGTGAATACCAAATTTAAATGCTCCTTTACACACCCCTTTTGACTTGGGCTTTTCAGGGCGAGGTCAAACTGTATTTTTGTTTACCAGAGTCGCTTTATTTTCATGAGCAAATTTGCAACTAGCTCCCCTATTACAAAAACCATTCCGAAAGAACCGACACTCTTTTTTATATGGTGGCTGGATAATTTTCTCGAAAATGATACGTAAGTCCTCTTCCTGTAACTTGTCAATCGGAATCACATTATTCTCATCACTTGCGGCTATGTCAGTATTATTATTCACCGCACTTGGAAGGGGCGCACCCGATGTAACTGATGTCACACTTACAACTTTCATTTCGCGTTGATTATTTTGGGCGGCTGGCTGGGTGCCAAGTTCATGGCCGCTTTGGATTTGATCCAGGGGAAACCGGTTTTGGAACTGATTTAACTGCATCTTCAGGGAATCGATTGTTGTTGTTTTTTCGTCGACTAAAATGTATAACTTACGGAATTCTTCCGTACCAATCGAAAGCTTCTCAGAAACAGACCTGACTACATTGTCAAGCTTATCAATGACAGAATCACGGGCTGAAAGTTCATTCTCAAGGGTAGATATTAACTACCCTTGGGTAAAATTGCTTAAACTAGATATTAACCCCGCTTGTTATGTGTCAACTAAATTGCTGCTAAACTAATCTTAAAAATATAAAAAATAATAAAATTTCCTAAAAAAAAAAAAAAAAAAATCCTGTGTGCATGTCTGCCTTGGACTTTAAAAACGAAGCTAAATGATAGGATACAAACCCGTATGGAAGCAACAATTTCTTAGGCAAGCAATAACTCCTCCCCTTCTAGTTGCTGATTGGACATAATCAGTAAAAGGGAGCAGTCTCTGAATTATCCCACTGCTTCGATCCAATAAAGTCCTAGAAATAATATTTAAATTAGTTTTTAAAAAATGTATAGGCAGGAAATCATGCAAATTGTATGGCGGGACCTTGTGGTTTGGGGAGGGGGGCATTCTTAGAGGTTTCCCCCGCGTACGTGTTCTTAGGCGTATGTAATGGCAAGATAAAGAGAAAATACCAAATATTGTAATTTTTTGACGATTTATTGAGTAACCATTAGGTATTTTTTAGTCTTAATGTCCAACCTGGGGGAGTTGGTTACGCGTTTGACTGGTGTACCCATGTTAATAATGGTTCTTAGTGAAACAGTTGGCCATTTCTGAAGATCACACCTCTGCTGGGCAAATTACACCCCTCTTATAATACGATCTTGCGGGGGTGTTATTTCCTCTTCAACTGTATTCAATTCCTGTTGCAAGTTTTTGCATTAAAAAAGCAAGTTTTGTCGTGTATGCAAGACCGTATACAATATTTTTGTTCCTGGGGGTGGGGTACAAAATAACTTTAAAAAACGCCATAAATTTGTTTATTGTATTTTTATAACTTTTTTACGAGTAGGACACAAAGTTAAGATGGGGGGGGGGGGTTAAACAGAGAAATCCGCTCCCGTAATACAGCCCAATTGTATGAGATATTCACCTATGAGATTCGAATTCTAAAAGAATTTTGAAGCTTTTATCTTGGAGATAAGATGGGGCGTTTTTCCTCTAGGTTTTACTTCCACTTGATTAACCTACCTTATCCCCCTCTCATCAATCTACACTAATTTTATTTATTGATTTTTTTTTTCTATAGCATCAAAAAGCCATGCCTAAGGCAACATCGACGGAAATGTGAAAAGTCTCCTGGACTTAGATTATGCTGATGATTTAAGCATACTAGATGAAAGTGTGAGCAAAATGAATGAAGATTTAGAGGTTTTGCGAGTTCAGGGTGCTAGAATAGGTTTGAAAATTAATGTTAAGAAAACTAAGTCACTAAGGCTAGGAATAAGTGAAGATGAAAAGGTGACGTTGGGTAATGTAAAGATTGATCAGGTGGGCAGCTTCACTTACCTTGTTAGTATAACCAGTTAAGACGGTGGGAGCAGTGAAGATGTTAAAAGTAGAATAGCCAAGGCTAAGGGTGCCTTTTCACAGTTAAAAAAGGTTTTGAAGAATAGCAAGATAAGTCTGCAAACCAAGATAAAAATTTTGGAAGTTACAGTGATGACAGTGGTCCAATATGGCTCTGAAGCATGGACACTCCGAAATGCGGATGAAGATTTGGTAAATGTTTTCCAGAGAAATTGCTTAAGGATTGTTCTTGTTACCTGTCTGACGGACCTTATTCCAAACAATAAGCTATACGAAAAATGTGGTTCAATACCGCTCTCTAGGGCTATAATGAAAGAATGGTTGAGATGGCTAGGGCACGTTGTGCGGATGAAGGATGACAGATTGCCGAAGATTGTTCTTTTTGGCCAACCGTCTCCAGGGCTAAACGGAAAGCAGGTCGTCCTCGTCTGGGGTGGGAGGACGTCATAAAGAGAGATTTAAAGGAAATGGGAACTTCATGGGCGAGTGTAAAAAGGGAGGCTTTGAATAGATTGGGGTGGAGGAGGAACGTGCGTAGTTGTGTTGGCCTCGGGCGGCTTGGTGCTGCGGTGAGTTGTTAGTAGTAGTAGTAGTAGTAGTATTTGCACATTAGAGGGGTGTTTAGGTTAGGTTAGGGGTGCTGTCCAAATATTTTACCTCCCCCCCCTAATGTGCACATATACAGCCCAAATTATATTATTATACAAATTAAAGGTTATATGAAGGTTATATTTCATTAGGATTAACCTAACTTCACTTCTTGGCTGTGTTTCGTTTAATTAACAAGTACGGTTTTTTTAACAAGGTAATGGTAATTAATTAAGTTTGACTAATTAATTGATTGACTATTGACCAAAGTAATCAATAGACTAAAACCAAATAAGAAAACACGAGCATCTTCTAGCTTCTGGTAGATGTGCCATATTGGACAAAAATGTCCTCATGTAATCTAGAGATCACCATTTTTCATTATATTCCAGGTCACAAAAAATCCTACCTATCTTGTCAAATGACAGGTTTATTAGTAATAGTAATTAATTAAATCATTAAACAATTAATTGACTAAAGTAATTATTTGACTAAACCAGATAAGAAAACATGAGCATCTTCTAAGTTCTGGTAGATGTGCCATATTGGACAAAAGTGCCCTAATGTAATGTAATGATCCCCCTTCTTTGTTACATTTCAGGTCAAAGAAAATCCTACCTACCTTGTCAAGTGACAAGTTTTTTAGTAGTAATAGTTATTAATTAAAGTTCATTAATTAAATGATCGACTAAAGTAATTAATTGATTAAAACCAAATAAAAAAATATGAGCACCTTCTAAGTTGTGGTAGATGTGCCATATTGGACAAAAATGCCCCAATGTAATGTAATGATCCCCCTTCTTCATTATACTTCAGGTCACAGAAAATCTTACCTACCTTGTCAAATGACAAGCTTAATAGTAGAAGGAATTAATTTAAATTGATTTTAATAATTGATTGACTAAAGTAATTAATTGACAAAAACCAGATAAGAAAACATGAGCACCTTCTAACTTCTGGTAGATGTGCCATATTGGACAAAAATGCTCCAATATAATGTAATGATCCCCCTTCTTCGTTATACTTCAGATCACAGAAAATCCTAACTAGCTTGTCAAATGACAAGTTTATTTTCATCATTTCTTCTAAAATTGATTTGCATACATCACTTGACATCCGGGATAAATTGGCTAAAATCATGCAACACTGATCAGCAATGACACTTTTCTGGTCTTCAAGGCCAACAAGAACCTCACAAATCAAAGAGCTGTTCTCAGTGGAAAGTGCGGATAGTTGAGACGATGATTCTGATAATGATGACAGATTGAGGAAAATCAACGAGGTATCTCTGGCAATAAACGCTTCTGGTTTCTTTTTATTTCGGTAAGAAAAGAGCCTTAAAAGACAGTCAAGGACCTCTTTTGAAGAAAGTAACAGTAAACATCCGTCAGTGGATCCAGTAAGACCTAAAAAATAAAAACAACAAATTTTAGACTGTTAAAGAAAAAGAGAAAGATCATGGAAGATCACAGAAAGGAGATTTGTGGTTTCACATTCAGATAGAGGGTTTTGATCCCTGGAACCTCACCCCTGAAATTGGAAAAATCATCAAAACCGATGAATAAGATGTTCTTCAGATGCAGTGGGGCAAAGGGAGAGTGAACAAACAGGGAAATTCTAGTGTTGAATTTGATAGAATTTGTGTTCTAAGTCAAAATGTTAATCTAGATTATCCTAATATCTGTCTTTGTCTTACAATACATACAGTAAGTATTTGGTGGTGGAGATAATTACAGCAGCTAAAGGATACATTATGCTGGGATTTACAAACGTTGCAACTACACTAGGAGCTGATTTTTTAATGGTTTAGGTTGATTCAGTTGGAGTATATCTAGAAGTACTTTTTAAAATTATTAATATAACTTGTTTGAAACATAGTTAGACTATAAGCAGCCAACATACTTTTTTTTCTAGAGATCCAGTTGGATTTTCAAGGTTTGATATTTTAAAAATGAGACTTGTAGTTTCACACGAAGGAACAGGGTTTTGACCTCCGAATCTCTCCCCTCAAATTTGAAAAACCATGAAAAAAAAAATGTTTTTAGAAGAAAAATATACTTGTTTTGACTTGAAAGTGGCTCTAAGACGCAATTCCATAAGTGGACATTCTTACAATCCACTAGCTCCCCAGGGTCCTGTCAAGACCACCTCATTTCCTGATCACTGATTCCAGGGGGGACAAGACACAACTAGGAAATTTAGGCATACACCATAGCTTTATAAAGCTTCTGACACAACCAACCCTTTTGAAAAATCATTCCATCGCCAAAATGAAGTGAATGCAAACAGTTGTTTCAAAATAGTACGAAACTTTAATTTTGGTTTAGTCTTGTCAGCTGGGTTCTAAAGAGCATTCTGTTCCAAGTAGATGATTTGATTCCAGGTGATATCTTTGTTACATGGGGGAGGGATAATAAATCTGGGCCAAAGATATGATTTGTCCAAAATACATATTACGTACTGGGTATAAAATAAACACTTTCTAGAAACTTTTATTTTATATTTATATTGGAAAAACGAGAAATTTAAGTACCAGGAGTAGAGTAATTTCGAAAATGTGGAAAATTCCGAAAAGCCTCAAAATAGTATGTGTAAATACTACTATCCACTCACTGTAGCACCAAGCCGTCCAGTTCCAACACAGCTTGGCACATTCCCTCTCCACCTCAATTAATTCAAAGCTTCATTCTTCATCGATGCACAAAAAATTCCCTAAAAAAACTCCTTATGACCCCTTCCCACCCCATTTAGGGACGACAATCGGTCGTCCTGGCCATCTGTCATCCTTCATCCATAAAACGTGGCCGAGCCATCTTAACCCTTCTTTCCTTATAGCCCAAGAAAATTGGATCAGACCACATTTTTGTGCAGGTTATTACTTCATATATGGTTAGTCAAACGGGTGCCTAAGACTATGCTTACACATTTCCTCTGGAGAAATATGACATATCTTCCTCGAACTTTTGAAGCACCCGCGTTTCCGAACCATACTTGACTACTCTCTTTACTGTGGCTTCCAACATTCTAATCTTAGTTGACAGACATATCTTCCTAATCCTCAAAACTTTTCAACCACAGTGAAAAATAGCCTTGGCTATTCGCCTTTTTACACCCTCACTGCATCCACCATATTTACTAATAATAGTACCCAGATAAGTGAAACTATCCATTTGAGCAGTTTCCACATTACCAAAACATCACCTCATCACCTTTATTTATTCCGAATCTAAGCAGCTTAGTCTTCTTAACATTATATTTCAAACCTCTTCTTACATCCTGAACTCTCAAAACCAACAAAAACCCTTCACTATTCTAACGTTTTTATCTAGGACACTCAAATCGTCTGCATAACGTAGCTCTAAAAGAGTTTTACCTTCCCGTTTGATTCAATCTTCTCCGGCAGCTTTTGATGCCTTCCTTATGACAAAGTCCATCATAATAATCGATATTATGCTTTTATGTAACATACCACTAATAACTTTAGTACTTATCTGGTATACCATATGAGGACAGGACCTTTGCTAAAGCTTTACTACCAGCTGAATCAAATGCCTTTTCACAAAATGCCTTTATTTTGCCTATTATTTTGTTAATGTGTATTATTTATTTATTTAATGTATTATCTATTTAATATAAGCTGAAGATTAAAGTTCTGATTATTAAACCTTGTCAATTACTACTCTAAGAGTGAAAATTTAATCAATACAGCATCTCTCATTTCTAAGACCCTGCTATTCTTCTCTTAAAACTATATCTATGGCATCTCTTAGTCTAGTAAGCATCAACATCCTGAGTAATTTGCTTCCAACAAAAGTCAAGCTAATGACTGCAATTACCACACTTCTTTAATATATCTCTAAGCTACCTCTTTTCTAATTTATCTTTCTTTACAACTATCATTTTTCAAAATACTTACCATGATATCAGCGGCTCTAGGCGTTTACCCCCCCCCCACCGGAAAATACCCCTGCGGAAAATACCCCCCCCCCAGAAGATACCCCCCGTGGAAAATAAGGCTTTCCAAATTTGAGAATTTTATTTGTTTTTTTTTTCCGTAGGGGGGAGGAATTTTGGAACTTGTGTAATATGCGCCACTCCCTCAAGTTTACGCTGTGTAAAATTCGAGAACACACCAGTTTTTTCGTTAGTTCCTTCGTTACTTTAGAAACAAATTTGAGCTATAGATTTGCATATTAGGGGGGGGGGGGGTGCGGGTAAAGTATAGCGGGTCTGCATGCAAAATGTATTTGGTACAATTATTAGATAGATAGATAGATAGATAGATAGATATTAGATAGATAGATAGAGAAGTGTATTCTAAAGCCAAATATACGGCCATGAACATAGTAAAATAACATAATGAAAGGCACAAGTAACATAAACTTTGATCAGCGATCATCATAAAATACTAAAATGAAACCCTATATTAACCTAATAATAGTACTAAATACTTGGAAAAAAGGTCCAAAAAATTACCGCAATATCCGCTCAGATTCAGATCAGAGATCTGCTGCAGCATGTGTTTCATTTTCTAAGTTATTAGCAAAAATCAGGCAGTGATAAATTGATTTTAGCTTTGGCTGACTTTAACACTGACTTGACTGACGTTTCCCTACCCCGTTCACAAATTTGGTTATGTTCTTTGCCCAGTGACTTATTCATTACGGACAAAAAACGTTCTTTCACTTACACACACTTTTCTGGAAGCGTTTCAAATATAGATTTTGCATTGACAAATATATCTGAGTTACAGTCTCAATCAGCGGTCGTCTCCAATGAACTTGTTTTAAGTGACCATTCTCATCTAGAGCTACTAGTCCCTATCAACCCTTCATCCTTGCCTACTAACCCCGTGCCTAAATGGTTCGAAAAAATAAATTGGAATTATATAATTCCACATTATTATCAGCTTACTCTAGATTCTCTACTAGATGAAATTAAATTTCCCTTCCATCTTTTAGCTACTTCTCCTTCATCTGATCTCCTATACCTTGAGCTTTATCTGGCCCAGATAGTTCACGCTCTAAAAATCGCAGCCACTGCTTCCGTTCCTCTTGAAAGGATAAGGAGGGGTACCAGGAAAATAGGCTGGTCTACGTATCCAGACCTTAAAGAGGTAAAAGAACGTCGCTGTTTTTGGCGCAATGTGCGGATTGAGGCTCATAAGCCACGGTTGGGGGTCCTTTTCTATCTTGCATAATATACAAAGAATAAATTCCGTAAGCTTATCCAGTCGTGAAAAAAGCATCAAATCACTGAGCTATCATCTAATCTCAGTAATACCCCTTCCCGTTTATGGCACTACGTGTCTAAATTGGCATCCTTTCCAACCTCTTCTCCGGATGTTATTTCAACGGACGAGTGGATCGAAAAATTTTCTAAAGATTTTGCAACTGACCCTCCTCCCTCAAGACACCATCTTTAAATCAAAACTATTAGCGTATATTCGTAATTTAAATCACCATAGGAATTTTATTACACTTTCACCTTCTGATATTGAAAACCGGGTACGACTTCTGAAATCTGGTAAGTCTGTAGGACTTGATGAAATCGTGTCCGAACATTTGAAGCATAGCTCTCCCAAGCTTTTCTTACGTTTTTCTTTATTATTTCAAGCTGCTTTGTCTCAGAAATATGTACCAAAGTCATGTCGTGAGGGCCTAACGTCTTATATTCCAGAACGAGGAAAAGACCCTTCTGTTTGCTTTTCTTACGGACCTATTGCAGTTTGTTCGATTCTTGGGAAGCTTTTAGAATAAAATATTTTTGACAAGGTTTATGATAAAGCAAATATGGGTGACAATCACTTCGGGTTCCGCAGAAGTCTTGGTGTTCAGAATGCTCACGGAACATTTCTTTCAATTATTCGTCAGTATGAGTACTTCAAGAAAGAATTATTCGCTTGTGCAATCGATATATGTGGAGCATTTGACTCCATATTGCACTCCCAATCCATTTTATCTCTCTTGAAATCTGGGGTGAATCCGTTCATTTGCAAGTCTCTTTGGTCATGGTACCAGAATGCTACCACTCGAAGCAGAGTTGGCCGTTTAATTTCGAGCAAGATACCCATTAGGAAAGGGGTTAAACAGGGGTCAGTGATTAGTCCTATAATTTTCAATGTAGGTCTTCGCTCGTCTACAATGATTTTGCATCCTTTGGTCACTCTAGATGGCCTTGATATCAGTCATGTTTCGTACGCTGATGACCTTCTATCATTAGGTGAGAATTTATCTGGGTTGCAGGAAGCTGTGAACTCAACTTCTAGGAGTATCGAAGGAGTTGTCGTAGAAAGTTCGAAAAGGGCTTATTCGATTGCAAATTGGAGTGGCTAGGGCCGTTTTTAATAGTTAAAAGAGACAGGAGGGCAACTAACCCCCCTACCACGCCCAACATTTCCCCAACACATCCAATAAAAAGTTTGAGATAGCCATTTTGTTGAGCGTAGTTGATTTCCAGATAGAAAATATTTATTAGAGGAGGACAATCCCCCACAACCATCAGGGCAAGGGTGTTAAGTTCTGCCCTGAGGGCATATAAGGTTTTTATAGAAGGAGTTGTCGTAGAAACTTCAAAAAAGGCTCATTCGATTGAAAATTCAAAGGGCTAGTGTCCTTTTTAATAGTCGAAAGTGATTGGAGGGCAACTAGCCCCCCCCCACGCCAATTATTCCCTCAAACAAATCGAATCAAAATGTTGAGATAGACATTTTGTTCAGCGTAGTTGATTTCCAGATAGAAAATATCTTTTTGAGGAGGAACTCCCCCACGACTCTCGGTGCAAGGGTTTTAAGTTATGCCCTGGGGGCATATAAGGTTTTTATAGAAGGCATTGTCGTAGAAACTTCAAAAAAGGGTCATTCGATTGGAAATTCAAAGGGCTAGTGCCCTTTTTAATAGTCGAAAGTGATTGGAGGGCAACTAGCCCCCCCACGCCCATCATTCCCCCAAACACATCCAGTCAAAATTTTGAGATAGCCATTTTGTTCAGCGTAGTTGATTTCCAGATATAAAATATCTTTTTGAGGAGGACATTCCCCCACAACCCTCGGGGCAAGGGTTTTAAGTTATGCCCTGGGGGCACATAAGGTTTTTATAGAAGGCGTTGTCGTAGAAATTTCAAAAAAGGCTCATTCGATTAGATATTCAAAGGGATCATGCCCTTTTTAATAGTCGAAAGTGATTGGAGGGCAACTAGCCCCCCCCCCACGCCCAACCTTCCCCCAAACACATCCAAACCAAATTTTGAGATAGCCATTTTGTTCAGCGTAGTTGATTTCCAGATAGAAAATATCTTTTTGAGGAGGACACTCCCCCACAACCCTTGGGGCAAGGGTTTTAAGTTATGCCCTTGGGGCATATAAGGTTTTTCTAGAAAGCGTTGTCGTAGAAACTTCAAAAATGGCTCATTCCATTGTAAATTCAAACGGCTAGTGCCCGTTTTAATATTCGAAAGTGATTGGAGGGCAACTAGCCCCCCGCCCGCGCCCATTATTCCCCCAAATACATCCAATCAAAATTTTGAGATAGCCATTTTGTTCAGCGTAGTTGATTTCCAGATAGAAAATTTGTTTTTGAGGAGGACACTCCCCTACAACCCTCGAGGCAAGGGATTTGAGTTATGCCCTGGGGGCACATAAGGTTTTTATAGAAGGCCTTGTCGTAGAAACTTCAAAACAGGCTCATTCGATTAGAAATTCAAAGGGATAGTGCCCTTTTTAATAGTCGAAAGTTATTGGAGGGCAAATAGCCCTCACCTCATGCCAATCTTTTTTCCAAACACATCCAATCAAAATTATGAGAAAGCCATTTTGTTCAGCGTAGTTGATTTGTGTCAAAAATATGTTTTGAGGAGGACACTCCCCCAAAACCCTCGGGGCAAGGGTTTTAAGTTGTGGTTTGGGGGCATATTAGGTTTTTATAGAAGGCGTTGTCATAGAAACTTCAAAAAAGGCTCATTTGATTGGAAATTCAAAGGGCTAGTGCCCTTTTTAATAGTTGAAAGTGATTGGACGGTAACTAACCCCCCCCCCCCTCACGCCCACCTTTTCATAGGCAGCGCGCTAGCGCCGCCTAAATAAAGAACGATGTGGGCACAATGCGTTGTTTTTTGGGGTTTTTTTCTCCATACCTGGGCACTTTGTATCGAAGGAGTCGTCGTAGAAACTTTGAAAGGGCTCACTCGATTGGAAATTGGAGTGGCTAGTGCCCTTTTTAATAGTCCAAAGTGATTGGAGGGCAACTAGCCCCCCCACGCCCATCATTCCCCAAAACACATCCAATCAAAATTTTGAGATAGCCATTTTGTTCAGCGTAGTTGATTTCCAGATAGAAGGCTTTTGTAGAAGGCGTTGTCGTAGAAACTTCAAAACAGGCTCATTCGATTGGAAATTCAAAGGGCTAGTTCCATTCTTAATAGTCGAAAGTGATTGAAGGGTAACTAGCCCCCCCCCCCCACGCCCATCATTCCCCCAAACACATCCAATCAAAATTTTGAGATATCCATTTTGTTCAGCGTAGTTGATTTCCATATTAGAAAATATCTTTTTGAGGAGGACACTCCCCCACAACCCTAGGGGCAAGGGTTTTAGTTTATGCCCTGGGGGCATATAAGGTTTTATAAGGTTGTCGTAGAAACTTCAAAAAAGGTTCGTTCGACTGGAAATTCAAAGGGCTAGTGCCCTTTTAATAGTCGAAAGTGATTGGAGAGCAACTAGCCCCCCCACGCCCATCATTCCCCCAAACACATCCAATAAAAAGTTTGAGATAGCCAAATTGTTCAGCGTAGTTGATTTACAGATGAAAATTATGTTTTTGAGGAGGATAATCCGCCACAGCCCTCAGGGCAAGGGTTTTAAGTTACGCCCTGGGGGCATATAAGGTTTTTATAGAAGGCGTTAACGTAGAAAATTCAGAAAAGGGCTCATTCGATTTGAAATTCAAAGGTCTAGTGCCCTTTTTAACAGTCAAAAGTGATTAGTAGTATTTTTTTGTTGTTGTTGTTTAGACTAGGGCACTTCGTATCGAAAGAGTTGTCGTGAGAACTTCGAAAAGGGCTCATTCGGTTGAAAATAGAAAGGGCTGATTCTCTTTTCAATAGTTAAAAGTGACAGTAACGCTACTAGTCCCTCTCCGAATCCCACCCTTCTGTGGGGCAATTGTGTGAATAAACTTGATGTTGCCTTAATATTAAATAAAAATGCGCTGCTTTTCTGCCAAATATAAATAAAGTATCTCAGCAGCATCACGTAAATGCTTGGCGGTCTAATATTCAAAGTTTCGAGGCTACTTCTGCTCTTAAAATTTAACCAAATCAAAATAGTGTGAGTGCATTAAAGCAATCAAAGAAAGTAAAACAGATTTTTTTGCGAATGGTATTAAGTTTTCCATTTCAGGTCAACTAAAGGAGGTATGAAACTAAGTTAAATAGTACTATTTGTGTCCAGATTTTTCAAATGGTTTATGTTGTTAAAAATTACTGAAAATTTTTCTCCAGCATAAAAATAGTAGGCCAAACTATAAAGTCTTAAAAAACAAAAAGATTTAAAGAGTTATTTTATTTTTCCCTGAAAAGACTCTGTCATTATAAAACGAACAGAAATTAATTAAAAAACTTTCTCACAAAATAAGTTTTTCAAAAAAAGTAAAGAACCCTATTAAACAAGAAATGAGCAAAAATAAAATAATCTACCAAGCTCGAAACTACCACAAATCAGCATCGATAAATAAATAAAACCCAAAACCACAGTTTATATAATTAGCAGTAAGTTTACCGCAGATAATTTCTGGCTCTTCATTCTCGGTGCGAACAAAAAGCTCCTCCCACTTATTTGTGCACTTATGGATTAGTGTGTTGCGTCAATTAATGAGAAATGGTTAGAAAGTGCATTATTCGTAATTGCGAAAGCAGAAAAAAACTTGGTGAGCCGGCCAAATGGTTTGCAACTGTCCCATCTCACAGGTATGACTTAATTTATATACAGATTAGGACAATCTATTATTTACATACAGTCGAATCCTCTGATGGGACTATGAAGTATTTTATAAAACAGGGGGGGGAGGTTTGAGAAAATTTGTGATCGTAAGGAATTTTTTTCTTTTCATAATTATTGGAATCGATTTAATGGGGTCAGGGGTGGAGCAAGGAATTTGTAGGGGGGGCGCACATTAAACTTATCCAATAAAATTACGTTAGAAGCAAGCTAAACTAATGTAGACTTACGTTAATTAGGTAAATTAAACTACTTTAGTGGGGTACCCCGCCCTCCCCCCTCTGGATCAGTAACAGGATGGTTTATCATTTTTTTCACGTCGTGATATTTATTTTCTCAGATTGTAGTTCCTGTGATACTTGAAAAGTCTAGTTACCTGTTTTGGCGGAGAGCCGAGATAAGACTAGTTTCGTTTTCAATCAATGTTTTCGCATGAAATGGGCAGACCTTTCCTGAACTTTAAACAACAAACACTTCTGTTTGAAAATCTTTGCACTTTGTGAATTTAGATAGCGAAAAGGGTTCCTGATTGAGACCAATTTTAGCACTTGGGTTCTAACTATTGGTTGCTGTGGTAAAAGTTGCCACAATAACCCTATCCAAGAAAATACCAAACGTCTGTTAAAAAGTGTTTTTTTATAAAATTCTTAGGGACTTTTCAGAAAATTGAAGGACATCACACATTTTAGTGGCAGATCCAAAATTTTACGGGGCTTTACGCTGGAAAAGCTCCTATTATAGACTATTCTTCCAGTTTTTTTTTACCAGAAAATAAATAAAATGCATTTCTTACTGCTGAGTCTGTATAATCTTAGACCTTTTACGGCACAATTTCCAAAATATTTCTAAAACTATTTATTATTGTTATTATTATTATTTTATTACCCATTATTAAACATACAAAATGTTGTAAATGGAGTACAAGAAAAGAAAAAAAAGTAACATCAAATAACAACAAAATATCCGAAGAAAACTCAACTACAGAGAAACAAGATTAAGAACATTCCTACGACAAAAAAAAAGACAAATTTAAGTTACTGCGACATATAATAAAGAGAGGCTTGGTTCAAACGCCTTTGCAAATCGAACACGGCGATTCAGTACAGCTATAAGCGGGTCGGCTATACCATACTTCAGAGATATATTCGAATTCCTCATCCAAACTGGAAGACGAAGCAGATTCTTACCGTATCTGTAGAAAATAGACCGAATATTGCGGCGATCAGACCAGGTAAATATTTTCCAAAACGGAGATAGGACTAGCACATGTGGCAAAACAAAAGCATTATACACCCATGCAAGTAGAAAACGGTTAAAGTGGGACTTCATTGAAACGAGCATTTCATAAGCTCTGCGTGTCTTTACAGCGAACAAAGAAACAAGGCAATCACGGGTTTCTTTAAGATCGCTACAAATTGGAAGGCCGAGGTACATAATTTTAGATCAAGACTTAATCGTATAAATTCCGAAAATATCATCAACTGGTACACTATCTTTAACGTGGTTATTATATACAAGAACTTCACTCTTCTGATGACTGAAAGAAAGACATATATTACCGTACTCCTTACCCAAAACACGGAAATTCTCTTAGATGCCTACAAGTGTTCTACTCGTGTTTAAAATGTCGTCGGCATAATCGATCAGCGAAACATTGAGACCTCTAAAGATACATGTAGACTGAACCGGTTCTTGCGATGAAATAATACTATTATTGAATAGCGGTGGTGAAGTAAGTGCTCCTTGGCGTATTCCCTTCTCTACGGGTACAAGACTAGAAGATAGGGTTAAAGCATTAACACAAGGTACATTTACACGCGCTTTTAAATTACTATACATATTCCTCAGTGCGCGTATAATAGACTTATCCACGCCACGTTTCCGGGCCGACAACAATATTTGAGGGTGCTCATCGGAATCAAACTCGCGGTTGACATCGTGACCGGCAAAATACAAAGTCTCATTTGAATCATCGGCGTCAATCAACAAATTAGCAATCAAATGATGCGCGTGTTCTCTACTCATTTTCTTCTTGAAACCAAATTGGTTATCCGGCGAGTTACATGTAGCACTAAGCCTATTTACAATAAGCAATTCAAATAACTGGCACAGTATAGGCGCGACAGTTATCGGGCGGTAAGAAGAACACTGCCAACCGTCTTTTCCCTTCTTTAATACAGGAGTAATTACACCCGTGCAGAATAGGTCTGGAGCAACCCCAGCATTAAAAATCATTTGGTACAGGAGACAAAGGTGCTCGACAAGGTTCTGACTTCCCGCTTGCAGATGCAATCCGCACAGGTTATCTAACCCCCTCGACTACTTCTTCTTCAGTTTCGAGAGTGCCTCATTGACTGACGAATTAGAAACAACAAAACCAACTTCCCGTTCATATTCCGCAAGACTCGCATCGAGCTCAATAGAAAATTTATTTTCCAGATCAGGACTAGGTGATGAAAACTCATGCGTAAAATATTTAACCAACTCACTCTCACTGTGCAGAACATTAACTTATTCCTTACGTTTCTTCTTTTTTTAGGATTTTCCACATGCGATCGGATTCTTGCTTTATGTATTTACTATCACATTCAATACTCTTAGCAAAATATGTAGCGATGGTTTTTGCAAATCTTTGCATAGTATATAATCGGATAGAGTTCACTATATCATGCCTTGGTCGGTCATTATCTATCCAAATTCTTAACCAGAATTTCGCGTCCGCACACGCATTTACAAGATCCGAATTATTGGACCAGTGGGGTATTTCTGAGCCAATCCGAACACGACAAATCGGTACTGCAGCCTTTTCCGCGCACTGCAGGGCATGAACTATTTCGCTACAGTATATATTGATCAGTACTTGTTTGTCACTTGCTGCAACTGAAGAAGATTTATGAAGTAGATTGTAAGGGACGCGAAATATATATATATATATATATATATATATATATATATATATATATATATATATATATATATATATATATATATATATATATATATATATATATATATATATATATATATATATATATATATATATATATATATATATATATATATATATATATATATATATATATATATATATATATATATATATATATATAGTACAGTCAATCTACTGTCAAATAGGACTCGACCGCAAACAAATTGCAACAGAAATGATTTTTACACCATCTTGTAGAGAAAAAAAAACTGTACAACATATCAAACGTTGTGAAACCCAGCGGGATGCAAAATAAGTGTTTTTTAGCGTTTTCCGTTTGTTTTTTGTTGTTTTTAGCGGAAATTTTCCGTTATCCTAGAGCTTAGCATTTACTTCATGGGAGACATGTTTCTGAACTATTTTTGTGTGAAGAATTCGAATATCACATCAGATTCAAGTTATGTCCCACCGTTAGTGTTTCACATTCATCACCAAACAAGAAATTCGTATTTCGTGGCCATATTTCCCTTTTTTCGTCCTTTGGGGCGAATGAAGTCAGGAATAACGTCGCCCTATCGACTGAATACTATATTTTTGGACAGTTTGTATTTGGAAATTTCCACTTGAAGAAACCCATCCTACTGTTCATAGTTCATTCCAACAAGGAATGCACGTCGTCAGACGATCTGATCGCTATTGGGCTGGCTTTTCAACGGATCTAGTTATTGAACAAGAGCTTATGCGCTCGTTGAAAACAGCAGGCGGACTGACTAGGGGTACGGGCATGACCGAAACCCAGAGGTCGCTGTGGGTTTTAGCACGCCCAACCTGCTCTGCTGTTAACCTCCTAATGGAAGATCTGACGCAAATTCTCTATGGGACAAGCGAGCAGCACAAGGAGAACGCAGGCCCCAGACAAGAACAAGACTTCAAGAATACGCAGGCGATGGTCACGTACTTTGAAAATGGATCACCATTCGGAGGGGATACCCACCTTAGAAGCATTGCTACCGGTTTGACTGCATATGAATCTGCAAACGTTGACTGTGCGAAGGCTGTCGGGATAAAAATCCTTGATGCTATGACTGTAAATGGGGCGATGTATTTTGTCTTCCTAATAATGGAACAGGCAGTCCATATAACAACAAAGCAAACAGGTGGTGGAGATTGCAAGCGACTGGATCCAGCTTTGCTATTCCAACGCTTCATTGCGTTAGCCAAAAGAACAAGACTTCCTGAATCAGAGTGCTTCCGGTATGAACTTTGTTCGTATCCCGCTGCTCTGTTTGACAGCTCATTTATGCCGAGAGTGCCGAACAAGGCCGAATTCGCCAAGGCCATTGCACTTGCATGCAAACTCGAAGAAATTCCGTGTGTGCTGAACGACGGGACACACTACGTACTTGACGGCGGATCTCTATTGCACCGAGTCCCATGGATAAAAAATGACACGTATGCGGGTATCATACAGAGCTACTCTCTGTATATTTCGCGGAAGTACTCTGGCGCAACTGTTGTTTTCGATGGGTATGATAGTGGACCTTCCATCAAAGATATGGCCCATTCGTATAGTAATCGAACGATTGGTCGCGAGGTTTTCTTCACGAATTACATGCGTCTGAAAGTTAAGAAAGAAGAATTTCTCGGGAACAAGAAAAACAAGTCAAGATTCATTAGTGCGCTTGCAGTTCATCTCCGGCAAAAAGGCTATTTTGTAGTCCAAGCCCCCAGTGATGCAGACGTGCCTATTGTAAAAGCTGCCATCGAATCAGCTAAACAGAAGGTAACTGCCGTTATTGGAGAAGATACGGATCTTCTGGTCCTTCTCTGCTACCACTGTGATGTCTCCACTAACAAGGTGTACTTCGCCCCAGAGCCAAAGAAAAATAAAGAGCGAATGTGCTGGGATGCTCATGAAATGAAAAAAATATTAGGCCAAGAAGTATGTGGTCTGATCCTCTTTGTCCATGCTTTCCTTGGGTGTGATTCTACATCACGTGTCCACAACATCGGAAAATGTCTTACCCTGTAAAAAGGGATAGAAGACGAAACTTTTCGCGCATCTGCTATGGTTTTTATGAAGAAGGCGGCAACAAAACTCGGAGTTAAGGAAGCCGGAGAAGACGCACTTCTTATAATATATGGTGGAAGGAAGGGGCGAAATCTGAAAGAGCTTTGAAAGCAGCTCTTCGAAAGAAAGCTCGTCACAGCAACGGTTTTTGTTCACCCAGAGCAGCTACCTCCCACATCCAACTCTGCAGCATTTCACAGCTATAGAGTTTACTTTCAGGTACACGCCTGGAATGACGACCGTAATCTAGAATTGGACCCTCAAGAGTGGGGCTGGAAGGACCGAAATGGCACATTATACCCTGTGATTACGGACCTACCCCCAGCATCTCCCCAACTTCTTAAGATTGTTAAGTGTTCCTGCCGTTCAAACTGTACCTCTGCTCGGTGGACTTGTGTCAGAAACGGTATGTATTGCACTCTGGCGAGCAAAACTTGTCAGAGAGAAGAATGTGATGATTCTCCCAAATCAGAAGATCTCATCGACGATCCTGATAACGAAGTTTCAAACTACAGCGCCAGTGAATGTCGCAAGTCATTTGAAAAGTTGCCGACTTTTCACCACTGTGATTTTTGTTACCTGTGATTTTAGTCAGTAAAAACATTAAGAGATGATTGATTATTTTGAAAAAACTTTTTGGTGATGAATGTGAAACACTGTCAGTTGAACATATCCTTGATCTGATTTGATATTCAAGTTCATCGCATAAAACTACTCAAGAAATGTTGTCAAACGACTATGTTATAATAGAATCGTGAACTTCGTGAATGGTGATGAATATGAAACACTTTGCGTTCACCGTATCCTAAATCTGATGTAATATTCGAGTTCAGGACATAAAACTACATCAGAAATGTGTTTCCCATGAAGTAAACTCTAAGCCTTGAGAAAATCGAAAATTTAGGCTTAAAACGAAAAATAAAACACAAAACGCTAAAAAACACTAATTTTGCACCTCGCTAGGTTTCTCAACTTTTGATACGTTGTACAGTTTTTTTTTCTCTACAAGATGGTGTAAAAATCATTTCTGTTGCAATTTGTTTGCGGTCAAACCTTATATTGCAAAGTTTCGCGTTCAAGAGAGATCTGACTTGTCTACCCGTAAAAAGATCTAATGTCGTTATGTTTATAGGTTCTCTGGAGCACTTGCACCTCGGTCCGGGTTTTTATAATGGGTGAGATAGGGAAAGATCATACTGCTAATTATATAAACTGTGCACAAAACGAACAGAAATTGAAACAATTACCCGAGATAAGCTCAAAACGGGCAGAAATTAACATTAGTTGGGCGCAAAACCACTATGCCTTCCCAAGACCTGAACAATATTTATAGTTTACTGAAAAAATACATATGTTTTACTTCTCTAAGTTTAATACATCAAATATTCTTAATATTTTGATTACTAAATATCAGTACAGGCTATGTATATTAAACTGCACATTCATTTGTATTTTTTCAGTAAAGTGCAAATTTTGTTCTGGCCTTGGGAAGGCATAGGGGTTTTGCGCTCAACCCCTAAAAATTCAATGTTAATTGAATTTAAAAAATTCATGTCAATTTCTGCTCGTTTTGAGTTTGACTCGGTTATTTATTGTACTTTCTGTTTGTTTTTGGTTTCATTTCTTTATCAATGTTGATTTGTGGTAGTTTCATGCTTGGTAGATTATTTGATTTTATTTTTGCTCATTTTTGGTTGAATGGAGTTCTTTACATTTCTTTGAAAAACCTATTTTGTGGAAAAAACTTTTTTAATTAATTTCTGTTCGTTTTATATTGACATAGTCTTTTCAGGGAAAAAGAAAATAATGCTTTAATTTTTTTCGTTTTTTTTTATAATTTTATAGTTTGGCCTGCTATTTGTATGCTGGAGAAAAATTTTCAGCAATTTTTGAAAACATGCACCCTTTTAAAAATCTGGACAAAATATTAGTGTTTAATTTAGTTTCATACCTCCTCTAGTTGACCTGCAATAGAAAACTTGATACCATTCGCAAAAAAATTTGTTTACTTTCTTTGATAGCTTGGTTACATTTACGCTATTTTGATTTGGGTTAAACTTTAAGAGCAGAACTAGCCCCGAAAGTTTGAACATAATACCCTCAGTCGCTCTTGGGATACTGCTGAGATGCCTTATTGGGAATTAGCATTAACAAAGTGCATTTTGATTTAAATTAAGGCAACATTTAGTTTTTAAACATAATGGGCAAAGAAGAGGGTGGGCGTGGGAGGGGACTAGTTACCCTCCAATCACTTTCGGCTATTAATAAGGGCATTATCCCTTTCTATTTTCAATCGAATGAGCCGTTTTCGAAGTTCCTACGACAACTCCTTCGATACAAAGTGCCCTGGTCTAAAAAAAAAATAAAAAAAAATTGTACCCACAACGACCTTTACTATAAAAATGTCAAGTCTTCCAATCACTTTCGACTATTAAAAAGGGCACTAGCCCTTTCAATGTTCAATCGAATGAGCCCTTTTTGAGTTTCTATGACAACACTTTCTATAAACACCTTATATGCCCCCAGGGCATAGATTACATCCCTTGCCCTGAGGGCTGTGAGGGGGGTTGTCATCCTCAAAGACCTAATTTCCAGAATTTTCAACTACGTTAAACAAATGGTTATCTCAAAATTGTGATTGGATGTGTTTGGGGAAATGGTGGGCGTGAGAGTGGCGTTGAGAAGGGCGTTGCTCTCCAATCTCTTTCAACTATTAAAAAAGGCACTAACCCTTTCAATTTCCAATCAAATGAGCCCTTTCGATATATACGACAACACTTTCAATAAAAACCTTATATACCCCCAGGGCATAAATTACAACCTTTGCCCTGATGGCGGGGGGGGGGGGGGGTCATCCTTAAAGACCAAATTTCCAGAACTTAAAACTACGTTGAATAAAATTGCGATCTCAAAATTTTGAATGGATTCGTTTGGGGAAATGGTGGGTATGAGAGGGGGGTTAGTTGCCCTCCAATCACTTCCGACTATTAAAAGGGCACCCGCCCTTTTAATTTCCAATCGAACGAGCCCTTTTTGAAGTTTCTACAGCATAACTATTTATAAAAACCTTATACGTCCCCAGGGCTTAACATACAACCCTTGTCCAGAGGGCTCTGAGGGGATTATCATCGCCAAAGATCTAATTTCTAAAAATTTTAACTACGCTGAACAAAATGGCTATCTAAAAATTTTGATTGGATGTGTTTGGGGAAAAAGTAGGTGTGAGGGGGGGGGGGGGTTAGTTGCCCTCAAATCACTTTCAACTATTAAAAAGGGCACTAGCCCTTTGAATTTCCAACCGAATGAGCCCTTTCTCAAGTTTCTAGAACAAAGCTTTCGGTAAAAACCTTATATGCCCCCAGGGCATAACTTACAACCGCTACCCTGAGGGCTATTGGAGGAGTGTCATCCTCAAATATATAATTTCTAGACCTTTCAACTACTTTGAACAACATGGCTATCTCAAAATTTTGATTGGATGTGTTTGGAGAAATGGTGGGCGTGGAAGGGGTGTTAGTTGCCTTCCAATCACTTTCGACTATTAAAAAGGGCACTAGCCATTTCAATTTCCAATCAAATGAGTCCCTTTTGAAGTTTCTACGACAACGCTTTCTATAAAAACCTTATATGCCCCCATGGCATAACTTACGACCCTTGCCCTGAGGGCTAGGGGTGGATATCATCTTCAAAGACCTAATTTCTAGAACTTTCAACTACGTTGAACAAAATGCCAATATCAATATTTTGATTGGATGTGTTTGAGGAAAAGGTGAGTGTGAGAGGGGGGTTAGCTGCCCTCCAATCATTTTTGACTCTTAAAAAGGGCATTAGCCCTTTGAATGAGCCTTGCTTGTAGTTTCTACGACAACGCTTTCTATAAAAAACCTAATATGCCCCCAGGGCATAGATTACAATCCTTGCCTTGAGGGGTGTGGGGGAGTGTCCTCCTCAAAAACATAATTTCTATCTGGAAATCAACTATGCTGAACAAAATGGCTATCTCAAAACTTTGATTGGATGTGTTTGGGGAAATGGTGGGCGTGGAAGGGGTATTAATTGCCCTTCAGTGACTTTCGACTATATGAAAGGGCACAAGCCACTCCAATTTCCAATCGAATGAGCCCTTTTCGAAGTTTCTATGACAACTCCTTTGATACAAAGTGCCCGTGTCTAAAGGAAAAAAATAAATAAATACAGGCAGCGTGATTGCGTTGCCTATGATTAGCCAGTATAATTTTCGTCAGCCTATCTTATAAGCCAGCTTTGCTTTCCATTGTTTTTTTTTCTTTCTTTTTTGTTGGTAATGGGCACATTAGGGGGGGGGGTAAAGTGATGTGTTTTTTAGGAACAAAATAAACAAGTATTTTAGAATTTGTTTCAGTAGTTTTCAGAATTTTATGTTTCCCTCTGGGGGAGCCTGCCACTCAATCTTTACTGGGTAGAATACATCATGATGGTAAAGAATATTAAGCTTATAATGTGAAGGAACATAAAAAAAGGAATCAAATGGTACAATTTTTTTCACTACTCTTGTCAATTGATAGGAATTGGGTTTTAGGGTCTATTGAAAAGCTTGAAATTAGATTTGCAAGCAAAACAATTATTGGTAAGAGCAAAAAGGTACCAAATAGCCTATTCACCTTGTTCTTATCTCAGTAATGGAACATTACTATATCTCACTATCTCAAAATTTGGTAAATATATATAAAATTTCATAACTCAGGTAGGGACAAGGTGAGCACACTACTTGATACCTTTTTTCTCCTTGTAAACATAATAATTGCTTAATTCGTAAATCTAATTTAAAGCACTTTAATGGACCTAAAATAGATGTGTAATATCTTGTTTTTGGCACAAGAAATAGGTTAAAAAAAGTAGTCAAAAACATCTCAAATGACTATAAATTAATTCTTCCCCAGTGATATATTCAACAAGCATTAAATAAAACAATAAAATTCACTAAACTTAACAATTAACAAATTTTTTACCACTGCCATTTTGGATATTGTTTGACAATGCATTGTTTTTGTTGTGAATAGGTTTTTTGACATATCAAAACCATTACTACCTATATCTGATTGTAGAAGAATTTCAGACCTCTTGGAAATTCAGCATTATTAAAAAATGATTTGAATACAGATAATGATGAAAGTAAACATAACAATGGGATTGACAAAACATGCTGCATATTATAAAGTAGGAATTTTGTTGTTTTAGTGTTTTTTAATCTTGTACAATCAAGACTAAAACCCAGTAGTTGGACAGCTAGTCGTCATTTCAACAGTTAGATTACTACAAAATCTCTATTATAGCACCTAGAAATTAGATTGAAGCTTGAATCTAATCTTAAAAATACCGTCTAATCTTTGACACAAGATCTTAAAGTTAGAATGAAGAATCTAAATCACAGACAGACTCAATTTTGAAAATTCCTTTTTTAGGACACTCACTGAACAAAACATAATTGAAAAAAGAAGTTTTTTTACTTTACAATATCCAGCCTGTTTTTACTAATCATAATATGATGTTTACTTCCATTGTTACTTGCATTCATACCTTAAAATCACATGTCCAGCAAGATAAGGTGATGATGAGCCTCCCGTAGAATATCTTGCTGGTGGAGTGACATGACTATGGTTTGGCATCCCAGGTTGGCCTGAATTCTGTATTGGCCCAGTCCAATCAACTCCTTTCTTGAACGCATCTATGGTTTGGGACTGGATGATGGCTTTGAAAAGGCTGTTCTAGTGAGGGATGGCATATACAGAGAAGAAGTGCTGGGGCTCACATTGATGGCAACAGGAGACTTGCAACTTCTTTGTGTGACCTCTTGTTGAACTTGCAAGGGATGAGGAGAAAACTTGACTTTAGGGGTAGTTTTTGAGCAGTTTGCGAGTAGCGATTGCGTCTCCTCTCTTCCTTCAATAGACTAGGGTGAGGAGTTTGAGCAACACAAGAAGTTCCTCATATGACTTGTCTTGAAAAGCTGGTATGAGCTTTGTTGCTCATCTTTGGACTACTTTCGAGTGCTTTAATGCCCATTTTATAATGGGAAGACGCCAGGGTCATTCAAAATTCTAGATGTGAATGTACAATAGCTTTGTACAGCTTCTTGACCCCACATAGCTTTCTGGTGGTAAATGTTAGTTTTATGAGCCCTAGGGCTCGGGTTGTTTTAGTAACTTCAGCTTGTGTGTGGCTGTGAAACTTGAATTCATCATTGACAATAACTCCTCACTTACAGCCTCAAGTAGATCATCTCCAATATGGTAAGGTCGTCTAGGGTTCTTGTAGTATAGTTTTATTTATACAAGCAATCATAGTTTAGAATACAAATTCCAACTAAATGGTCCTAGTACTTACAATAAAAACAAGAAAAGCACAAAACTATAACTTATTAAACACTGACATGTAAAAAGGAACGAACGAATTGGCAAAACGGTTTGTTCTTGGAGTATGCAATTGCAGTCTCACTTTGTTAGCTGACCTTGCGTTTATTTTATTCCTCATAACTGCTGGTAGAATCTCTCTATGTTTATCACTGCTAAGAAGAAATGTGCTGAATTTACAGATCAAACCCAAACGACAGTCGTGAAGGGATGGTAGTTGTAACACAGAAAATGCTGATTCATAACTTACATATGCGTCTGAAAAAATAACGTTAAAGGCTCTTTTTAGTAGTGACTTAAGTTGACCCCTTAGGTAACTTGTGTTGTTGACTTGAGGGCCCATACAGGCTAAGCATACTCAAGAATTGGTCGGATATATGTAAGATAAACCATCTTAAGTTGGGACACAGAAAAACCGAAACGACGTAGTAAAATAAGGGTGCGCATCGCGCCATTCGCCTTTATAGTGATTGTATCAACATGAGTACTAAACGAGTAGTCAACACAAAATATGACACCGAGAATTACAGCCAAAGATACACTAGGATACAGTAGAGGAGGACTGACAAAGTCTCTCTTAAGAGGATCAAAGCGAAGGATTTTGGTTTTTTTTTCATTGATTTAAAGGATGTTGACAGTACATTGGTCTTTAAAGTTGCTCATTATTGCATCACTGAATTGGGAAACTGCCTCAGGATTTTCAATGAGATATTTCAGGAGAATTGACAAGTCGTCTACGTTCTTAAACCTGTCCTCAAACTCAGAAAGGACAAAGTTTATAACTGCTAAAAACAACAGCACTGCAAGTTTCATGCCTTGTGGAGCACCACACATGAGCTCAGCCCATTCAGAGTTGGTGTATCCAGGGAAAAGGCTGTAGATGCACTGGAAACAGTCTTGCAAAAAATCGATCACTAAAAGGAGAATATGCTTGCATGCAACCATTGCGCATAAATTTGACACAGCTATGAAATAATGAATAAGGTAAAAGGCTTTTTGGTAAACCACTAGGAGAAGATTGACAATTGCACTTCCTTGGTCAAGCCACTTTACCATAAGGAGAGACATTCTCACTAAGTAAACAGTTGTGCTGCTTTCTTTCAAGCATCCGTACTGGTATTGGTCAAGAAAAGGAGAAACCTATAACATCAGCTTGCGATATATAAACGTTTCTGCCACCTTAGACAGGTTTGGGGTTATTGAGATAGGTAGGAGTTGGTCACAAGATTTGGGACCCTTTAATTTGGGTATGACGCGAAGGTATGCTCTTTTCCAAACACTAGGGAACACTTGCTCTTGGAAACACTGGATAATAATGGAGGAGAGTGGCTTGGCAAGGTAAATAGCAAATTCACATAACAACTTTAAAGGAAGATCACCAGGGTAGGATGCACAGTTCCTATTCAGCTTCTGAATTTCCTTGTAAATGGCAAACTCAGAAATTTCACCTACATCATCAATCTATGCTTCAGTAATGAGAGACTTAATTTCTGAACTGGTGATTGACAGAAAGGTGTCACAGATGCCAAGAAAAAAGGAATTCACTTCCACTGCCAAGAACAAGGTACCATCCTCTTTCAATACCCTTAAGTCACTGGGTGTCGTTTTACCAGCAGGTCTTTTCACTCATAAACGCCGTTTGTGTGGATCTGTCATAAGTAAGGGCATAATCATGTCCTTCCCATATCGTCTTTTCTGCTCTCCTGTTCAGTTTGACAATATGGCTCTGCAACTTGGCTGAAACAACTGAATCGCCATTGCTGTGAAGGCAGCAGCAAGTCTTAATTAGGTCCTTGAGATTGCTTGTGATCTATGGTTTATCAATATCTGTAACAGTAATGACATTAGTTGGGAAACAATCATAGAACTTCTCCTGAAGTAGACTATTTAGCTTACTGACTTTTATGTTGATGTTCAGTTTGGAGAAAATGTTATCAAATTTGTAGTTGCCAATCCAGCAAACAAACATAGAAATTGAATCTCTTGTTAGTGGTAGTACAGTAATTTTGACTCGTTTGGTTTTGGGGATTGCTGAATTTGCTTCCAAGAAAATTATTAAATTATCAGAGTTCTGAAGGGGTCCTAGGGACCCCTTCAGAACGTATGCTGCCACTCTGACGGGTCAATATTTGTGACAATTGGCCGCAAATCTAAGACACTGGAAACCCACTGTTATTGAAAGGAGGAGCATGCGTAGCTGTGTTGGCCTCAAGCAGCTTGTGGTGCTGTAGGGAGTTTTTAGTAGCAGTAGTAGCCTAGTATACCACATAGAAAGTAGATCATTTCACCATTGAATTTGTCTTAATAAGAATGTGATTAGGTTGAATATTCTAAGCATAAACAATGCTGAAAATTCTAAATGCACTGAAACTCAATGTGGAGCATAATTAAAGACACACAGTTTAAGCTCGAGTCTAAACTTGGGAAAGGCTGCCTAATCTTGAACAGAGTGATCTGAAGGTTGGATCAAATTATCCAACTCATAAACAGACTAAATCTTGGACATATTTCATGTGGAACACCAAGGCTGGGTTTTTTGGGGATTTTTATTTCTGTTTGAATCAAGAGAAAGGGGAGCACCATAATTCCTTTTGCTCTGGGCACCACCAACCCTAGGAACAGCCCTACTGGATACCCCCCAAAAATATTATCACAACAAAACAAAAATTAACATACACCATCAGAATCATCTTTGTTGAAAACCTTAAACAGAGGTATTACAGCCCTC